>NW_026266573.1:0-25000 GCF_025860055.1 Xyrauchen texanus | reverse complement strand
AACTCCAAATCACATGCAAGTGCCACCAACACCTACACAGAACAGGATATTTGATTTCAGGAAAACTGACGGTTCAAACCATTTATGTCCGTCTGTTAGGCAAGAAAACCCACCTTGAAGAAAGGGCTGTGGAGCAGTTGCTTTCCTCCTCTGACTACTGGCTCCTCATAATCATACTGTCTCTGTAAAGCCTCAGGAAGTCCTTTCACAAGAGCTGCTAGTGCACTTCCTGTGAAGCTCTACGAAACATTTTCAGCAAAAGTTATGATCAAATTTAGTTATAGAATTTATATATTAATATATTAATATAGCAAAGTCAAGCAAATGACAAATTGGAAAACAGTGTATATTTACTTAGTATATAGTACATTGACTAACCATAGTCCGAGAATCTCCTTCACTGTCTCCTAGCAGGCGGTTGATGTTAAGGGACTGGCCATATTCAGAGGTCAGGAGCTTTCGTAACCTCTGCAGGGCCCACATTCGATGACCAGCCGCTGATCATGCACACAGAGATAGATACACAGAAAGTGTGATATTTCAGAGTAGCATTGAATCAGCGTTTTGACTGTTAAAACTTGTGATCCTAAAATTTATTTACATAAACTTCAAGAAATTTAAAACTAGCATCGTCAAATATTCTAAAACATGGGCTTGTCTTGTCAATTGATTAAAAACGTGAGTATTTCATGGGATTCTGATCCTACCCAAGGCACTGAGCTGGGCACAAGCAGCAAGTGAGGCTGCCAGCCTTGGCACGATGCTGCGATTTGAAGCAAAGTTCAGGCGGAAGTCTAGAAGACATGTTACTAGATCCATAGATGGGCAGGACAGAATACAACGATCTGACAGGAGGTCTTTAGGACCTACAAAATATTCAATAAAAAAGGTCAATCACTTAAGAATATCATGTTACATATGAAGCATAAGCAAAATAATGTCTTATTAAAATAATGTACCAGCAGCAGGCATGATGGGATAGACAGTAAAGCGCCAGCCCCAGCCATTAACAGAGCCGTCACTGGTGAACTTCCACTTGAGCTCGTCTCCTGGAATTCTCAACTCACTGGACCAATCAGACCACTCTCGACCTTAAAGGGGGAGACACTGTAAGCCATGTGCACAAAAAAACGTAGAAAACACTCTTTCCTTAATATCTTAATTTAAATCTTGCTATACTGGCTGGCCTTATATGGACGATGATGAAATTGTTAAACAGGTTTGCTGCAGAGCTTTTAAAATCTAATTTAAGACTTTTTAAGACCTTTTGCAAGACCTGAACAAATAAAATACCATATCCCCATACCAGAACCAACCAACACAATCTGAAAATAAATCATGTATCACAGATTCTTACCTAACAGGCAGGAGCACACATTCAACATGGCCTTAACATTGCTTAAAACAGGGTAGGCTATTTGCAAGTTTAAAATACTAAAGGCTAGGGCTGAAACAATTAGTCGACATTACCGCCAACGTAGACAAAAAAACATTTACGTTGTCGAATAGTCGTTTGATCTTGTTTAACGTAACATGTGATCATCTGAAACTCTAATGATGTATATCGCACAGTATGAGGGAATTATAATGCAAAAATACAAAAACAAAAGTAAATACAGAAGCACTGTTATCATGAAATATTGCAGAGCTGGATCTGGCATTCCGCTTAAGCAAAACTTGCATGTCAGAGCATGTAAAAAGCAAACAACCTGGTGTTATATCTTTAATGCATCCTGCAACAAAATACGCTTTGATTAGACATTTTTGGCTCGTTTCCCAAAAATTATATCTAAAACTCATTTAAAACAATGTAAATTTACTATACTGCAGAAGAAAAATGTGTTATTGGAGAATGGTGAATACAATATTTAATATTTAAATATTTTAAAATATCTAAAAATAGCCTACTTAAAACAAGATACATTTACCTGAGAAGTAACATTTAAGATATTTAGACTTGCTTTTAGAGAATATATCTTTACTGCACTGACAGAAGTATAAATAAGTGAAAAAATACAATTGTATACAAAATACACTTATATTCAAGATACATTCTCTGAAAGCAAGCCTAAATATGTAATATGTTGCTTCTCAAGTAAATCTTGTTTTAAGGATTTTTAGATCATTTAAAATGGAAAACAAAACACAAACTCTTGATTACAATAAGAATTTTTTTACAGTGAAGTTTTTTACTGAATTCAACTTAGTTATTTTCTTTGTGATTCAGTGTATCAATTAGAAGTATTTTTAAAAGATGATTTTGTCCTCTTTATTGTTAGTAAGCACGTTTAATACAACATTTTAAGTCATGGCACAAGCTGAATAGTCGGTTAAGTGTTAATGATTAATCGTTGCAATAATTATTAACTAATAATCATTAGTTGCAGCCCTACTCAAGACATGTTCCCCATATATATAACATTAAAATTGGTTTGTGTACCATTTTATAAATAGATACAAATTAAAAGTCAACCTATATTGGATTGTGCTGATTTGATAATGTGTTGAAAGAAAGCCAGTTAGTCTGCCAATAGTTTTTTAAAAATTGGTAGCCTATTTTAAATGTTCTTGGTCTTTCCTTCCTGTGATGGGGAGGGCCAGACAGAAGCTACAAGAGTCCAAATTCAATTAAATTCCAGGTGCACTTTATGCATGGAACTTTGCATAAATTTTAATATTAAAGGCACTTTAACTTTGAAATACACCGGGGACTCTTAATTTCAAATGTTTATGCTTCACTGCTTCCAGCTGCTCATTCAAACAAATAAGGGAAATAAAATGTATTCTCCAACAATAATCTACAACGTATTACAATATAAACAATTAAAAGTAAACATTGTCATATTTTATCAACACTATCATCATCATTAACAGTTGATCTTTAGTGATAGCTTGTCATATATTTCCAATATCACTTAATCTGCTCTGCAACAACTGAAAAGACTCACAAGCACCTGCATGCTTGGAGAGCACATGCATTTAATAATAAAATAGTATTCTTTTGAAGTTTGATAATCACATTAGGTCATATCACAATTCCTGTCTTTCTGCTTATCATTTAAGATATTTAAGACTTTTCATGACCTTACATTTTGGAAAACTGAATTTAAGACATTTTAATGTCTTTTAACAGGTGACCCTGTTAAAACTTATTTGGTTATGGCCACATTTTATTTTATAGATAATTATGGTTAATTTATAGTTACAATATGACAGGAAATCTGAGGAGAGCCAGGAGGAATGTGATGGGAACATGATGTGTTCTATACTTAGAACCTATGTCTACCACATGACCGTGGGTTCAACATGTCAAATCATATGCACTAACCAGTAGTCCAACAAATTACATTTTGATTGATGTTGAATTGAAGATACAATACTAGGTCCTGCATACTGCTGAAGATATATATTTATTAACACTGCAACACTTCATCAGACATAGTTTAGTCATCAATGCTTTTGTCCTATGCAAAAGCTTCAGGTGTGAATGGGGTCTTTTTTAGTTTATTTGATGAATAATGATGATGAATAAAAAAAAAGAGATGATGAACATGCGTCACCTGATCGAACAGACACAATTCTATTAGCTCCATCCATGATAGTAAGGGGGTCATGTCTCCTTTCTGTAGAACACTGTCGATCAAATTCCACCCTCAACCCTTCAGCACCTGAAAAAACAAAAGACAATTTAATTTAAAAAATTTCTTAGATTTCATAAATCTTATGAAATATTTTTACAGAAGATAGTAAGCCATCTCCTATGTTGATAAATAATTATTAGGGAATGGGGCAGCCATTCTCAGAAGAATTTATGCTTCTGAGATGTTGAATAAACAAACACAAATTGACCTGGTATTTTCACTGTTCCACTGGTGGATGTGTCATCAGTGTATGGGTGACTACTCTCAACAACCACTGGCTGAGAGGACAGCCGTCCACTTTGAGAGTCTGTTGCCACATCCTCCAACTCAGTCACACACAACTCTAGCAGCATATCTGCCACCTGCGTGCCAAACACACACAGATAATACAGGTATGACACATGTACAATGAAACTTAGTTAGGAAAGTATGTTTTTTATTTAAGGGTTTATACCTGTGGGTAGGCTGTACCCATGCCAGAGAGCACAGCAGACAGCACTTCTTTGCCTTTATCACCTGAGCGTAGAGACACGGCTAGTTTCAACAGGTCCACTATCACACGCGTGTCATCAGGAACAAGAAGAATGGTGAACTCATCCAGATACTGTGGCTCTGGACCCACTGCTTTACTCTGACACTCTGAGTCCTGTAACAACCAATCAAATCAGCCCACCGTCAATATCACACTTCAGATACAAGGGATGTTTATCAAGTCCTACATCAACTTAATGTAATCTCCAGATAAATTAAAAATGTTTTTGTTCATAGTGCCCAAATGGTGTACCTATTCCTTTAAAACATTTATGAAATTTGAAATGAATAAACCAAAGTTTATAATTTGAATTAACTCTTCACAGACCAGGTTGGTAAAGTATTCTCTATCAGCAGTCAAGTGCTTATCACATTTAAAATTTACAGTTATACTTTCAAAACAGAGTAACAGTTGCATATTTTAAACATTTGAGGCTTTAGACTTTCCCCATATTGTATTGCTTTTACAAAATTATTTACTGTGTTAATCAACAGTAAAGCTTAATATATACTTAAACCAGAATATTCTTAATTGTAAATGTGAACATAAAACCAATAAGTGATTAACTATTATTTTAAGATTATAATTATAATTTGTTACATTAATAAAGCACTTTTCTAGGTACTAAAAGCAATTTACATAGTATAGGAGGTATCTTCTCAACTTCCACCAGTATGCAACATCCATTAAGGGACTGGCCATATTCACACAGGCCACAGTGCGCCAGAATGAGTACTGTGTTGTAGCCAATTCACATACAGGGGTATATAGGTGATTATTAGGAAGCCATGATGGATATTGGCCAATGGCCAAATTTGGACTCAGGAGTTACACCCCTACGCTTTACGAGAAGTGCCCTGGGATTTTTAATGACCACAGGAAGTGAGGGCCTCGGTTTAATGACTCATCTGAAATTAATACAAACTAAGGATGTTATGGCCCACCCACAACAGCTCCCTGGAAACCTGCTGTAACTAACCTCTTTGGTTTTGGTCATGGTCTCAGCAATGATGCTTGCAGCTCCAGGGTCATCTGTCACAGGGATGAAGGGGCGAGATGAGGCAGAGGCAGCAGAGGGAGTCACAGCCGATGAGGGGGTAGTGGCATCCTCAGATGTGGTCACCTATAGACCGCACAATACCATATCACAGAATGAGTATTTAACTCGCTTGTCTTTGTATGTTTGATGCTTGTGTCTGGGAGTAATTCCGCCCTTACCAGATTAAAAGGGGAAACCCAGCATCATAACATTTTTCAAAACAAGCACACCTCTTCTTTGCTTCACACAGCAAGGAAGGTGACCAAGTGAGAGACCTCACTGATGTTATCAGAGATCCAGCATTCTGCAAGTAATCTAAAGTTCTCTTTCAAGCATTATTTTCTGTGATATTCTAACTCCAGAATAAAATAAATGAATCTACTCAGGGCTGGATGAGCCCTGATGAACTGATTAGCCCACGCTCAGAACAGATTAGCCCACGTTCAAAACAGTGTGCTTAAGCAAAACCTAGCAAATGTATGCAGTGAGGACAAGCTCACTGCCCACAAACATCCTGTATTTTGACCCATTCAAAGTGAGCCCAGGATGTCATTATCCCCCTTGTTATGTGCGTTTGCAAACCAGCTAAGGGCCATCAGACCTCTGCTAGATTTAGCCAGGGAAATCATATCCACCATGACAGACACTGCTTTGTGATCGGTTTTGCTGTACTTCGCCTAAGACACAAAAAGTTGATCACTTTTCCTTTAGTCTTTAGTTGTTTCTGTATAATGCAAAATGCAAGCACTGGGCATAACTCATTCAAATTTGATGCTCTGGCAAAGCAAACCCTGTGATCAAGAGGAACGCAGGACTGCAAAACCTTAGGCATGTAAGTGGGGTTTGGTCTTAACAGTACTCCTGCATCCCATGATTCAAACTGCACTCACAAGGAATGCACAGAAAGTGCGTTTATTTCACTGACGCACTTTGCTGATGACAGGTCCCTGCATAACAAAAGAGGCCATGGTAGATCATACAGCATGTGTGTGTGATCTAGGCCAGCCTCTCAGGCCTCTATCACTGAGTGCATTCTCCTCTAATGCAAACAAGTCTACTGTTGCCCTGCCATATCAGCTTGACCACATCTCATTTCAGTCTCCACTCAGCTTAAAGGGGATTGACTTTTGATAGCAGGTCCATTCCCCAGTTCAGAATGCCCTGCACATGAGTTGTCCTCAAGTATAGAAAGTGATCAGTGAATCAGTTTGTGCACCAATATGTGCAGCGAGAGTGACAAGTAGTACCTGCCGATTGATGTATGCCACCAACCTCAGTATTGTCAGTCCTCACAAGAACATGATGCCTTTTAGAAAAGGGAGAAAATGTTTTAGGTTTAGGAATACTGCCATTATTTCCAAATAGTTTGTGAAAACTGGAGAGATGCCGATCTCATTTCCCATTTGTACCAGAAAGGATTGCAGTTTCCAATAAGACAGTTCTAACACAGCCATTAATGGGTCTAATTTCAGAGAGGCTACCTAACGCTGAAACTCATGAACAAATGGCCCAGGGGAATAACAATCAAGGCTATCCGTCCCACCAGTCTGAGGCAAGCATGAAAGGGAACAGTATTTCCTATGAAACACACTGTCAGACACTGAGTGAATCTCATCAATCTCTCATCCGACAGAGTCTAGTGAAATCCCCAGATATGTGATGGACTGTATCGGGATTAAAACACTCTTTTTGGTGTTTAAACTTAAACTCAGTCTCCTTACATGCTCTGTGAGTGCCACCTAGTGCTTTCTAACTGTGTGCTCTGACTGAGCCATCACCAAACAGTAGTCAATGTAAGGGGCAATCCGAATTTCCTTTTCTCTATATGAAGCTAAAGTAGCTTCTGTACATTTGACAAAGACAAGCCGAATGGAGGTACCAAACATTCATGCGTCACCCCCTGGAATGCAAATCATTCACCAACTTCAGGAGTGTTGCATAAGTGAGCACTATAAACTTGCACTTTAAGTATTTGTGAAGTGCATGAAGAATATGGGGTGGAGAACTGAGTCCCTATTTTGGGATGAGGAATATCTCAAGTAAAAGCCATTTAGGCAATGTTGGGGTAAACAACATGTGTTTTTTGCTCAGTAATGAGTATATTTCCTTTTGAAGAACACAAGCTGATTCACCCCGTGCCTGAGGGTGAATTATCCCTCTGAACGGCGGGGGACGAGTAGCAAATTGCAGTCTGTATCTGTGCTGTATCATTTTCAAAACCCAGAAGGACTTTGTGCATACTTGCCAATGGTCCATTTGTTGAGCTCTGGTGCCCTCTAACGACGGAGCGTGGAGCGAGTTTGGGCACTGCACTGCGCATGCACTCCTGGCCTGTGCATGAACAGTGTTTATGTGAATCCCCACCCCACAAGAGAGCGGTAGCATTGGTTAAGCGGTGGAAGGAAAAGGGAATCCTCATACTCCTCTTTCTCATCTAAAAGGAGAGGCAGGGTATTCATCATAGTTGAATATTAGGTGCAGAGGGGCCCTTGCATCAAGATGCTCTCCCCAACTTAGTGCTGCAGCTTTAAAGGAATGGCTACCAATGGGGTGCTAACTGAGGCACTGCTGGCCGACACGAGGGGATCCTGACCCATCAGGCCATCTTGGCATGCTAGTCCGTGGCGTAGACTCTTCATTGTCGTCAAAGTGCTCTCAAGAACTGGGATTGTCCACCGCCTACTGAACATGTTTTAGCCTGAGGCATTTAATGCAGATCTGGTGTGTGTCCTTGCCTGATATTTTATTCCTGCAGGAGCACAGCTTTGGAGGATCTCCCACACTAATGAGTGATCTCTGCATTGCTGCAGCTATTTAGCAGGAGTGCTAAGTTCAATCCAAACAATTAGCTGGAGTGCTTAATTGTCTGAAATTTTTGTGAAAAATGGTATGATGATCAGTAATCCACTTGTCTTTTTGTAGAATGTGTCGGACAAGCAGAGAGTGGCCAACTTGGGAGCTAGTCGATGACAGATCCAAAGAGTAGGCAAGGCTTCTGGAGTGAAGTGAGAAGAGGTCTTTAAATATCTTTATGACGTTGTGTCACCCCATTTTTATGGGAAGGGTGGGATCACTCCCAGACACAAGCATCATCTCTGCCAGCCAATAAGGGCTTGGGTAATAGAATAGGGCTTTTGAAGAATAAGCGGAAGGGACAGATCCCATAGTGAGACACTGAGACGAATACTTGAAAGAGAACTAAAAAGGAGTCTGCCAAATGTGAATGATACAGTCGTGTACTGGCATTGTTTCACACCTCTCCTCTTTTGCTGTCCATCCAGGGGTGTGGACTGATGAGCTCCTCTGTCTCGGAGGGCAGGGCTGGACCCTCAGCCTCAGAGGGACTGGACACTGATGAGCAGTCTGAAGGGGGCACAGGAGAGCTAGAGGGGCACTCAAGAGGTATCATACAGGCAGGCATCAGAGCTCCAACCACTGCATCCCTGTATAAACACACACTATCCATTTTAAGGCATCTCTCAAATGTAGAGGGGTAGTAAATAGTTAATATACATAAAGTTATAAAGCACAATAGTGTTACGGTCATACCTGGCATACATGATCTGCAGGGCAGAGAGAACATGGGACAATGCCTGCTGTTTGGCCAGATTACCATCCAGAGAGAGCAGGATCTTTGCCAAAGATGGCCTGTTGGGCTTCACACTACTCGCACCATTGAGTTTATTACTCAGTAAAGATGGGTCACTGTCTGATGGCACACCTGTAAAAGAAATTCCATAATTTTAACTGCAAAGAGAATTAGGTAAACACAGCAACAGAAACCATGGTGATAAGGCTCTATTTTACCAAGGTAAGAGGCTCCCAGAGAGTCTCTGGCAGATTGGAAAAGGACGGGCTCGTGGACGGAGGGTGTGGTGACATCTACGGTGGTCCAGGCCACACTGTGAGAAGAGCCGCAGGCCACACGAGTGATCTTCTGCCCCTCCAGACCTTGCACAAGTGTAGGCTTCCTGTTGACCGTGGTCGTGCCATTCCCCTGCTGCCCGTGGTCATTATCCCCCCATGCGTACACCTGCCCAAACAACACTTCATTTTTTTCAGGCACTTATATTGCTTTCTAACAACAGAATGTGCATTTTGTTTACCACACATCATTATCTGCTTAATGTGCTAACATATTTGAATTTCGATAAGCAAGCAGAAAGAATGAGGAGGATGTGAAATAACAAGCCTCATGACAGGGAATGTTCCATACCTGTCCAGTGTCTGTGACGGCCAAGCAGTGCAGTGCCCCAACGGCCACATGAACAATCTTTTTCCCACGTAGTCCTTCAACCATTTGGGGTTTGCGCACATGCACGTCTGTTCCGTGACCCAGGCGGAAGTAATCTCCCTTTCCCCTGCACATCGCAATAATAGCATGTTAAAATGGTTCACTAGAGACAAGCATATACTAGCATATAACTTTAAAAATGTTACAGTTGGACTTGGAAATATTACAATAATAAAAATGTAAATGTTATAATCCATACTGTATTGATAATTTTTTTGTTCAAAATTCTGAGACCACTAGTGGAAACCTTCCATTTTGTATTTTTGTTATTTATTTAATTTAATTTTTTCCCCATTACATATAATACATTCAGCATAACAATTTGAAAAACCTCATGATCCATGTTATCCCAGCATTATTTGAGAATGTTCCACAGAGCATCTTGTCACAACCTTGCTTATTTGATTAGTGACCTAGAAATAGTGCAGAATCTTAGCTAAATCATTTTTATTAATTTAACATCATAGCAATTCTTTGTTTAACATTTTTCAAAATCATAAATCTTTTTCTAGGTTTAGACTTGAATCCCAGAATTTGAATGTGGACTTTTGAAACTCACTGGATATTGTTACACATCAGATCAATTTAAATCTGTGATAGTCATACCAGGTCCAGACAACTCCAGATTTGGTCAGGGCGAGGGAGAACTGAGCTCCACATTCGATCTGACACACACTCTGCCCATTCAGACGCTCAATGTTCTGAGGAATGTTACAACCCTCGCTGCCCCCACGGCCCAGTTTCCCAAAGTCTCCATCTCCCCATGAGAACACTAGTCCTACAAAATAAACATATATTCACATACCTGCAGCAACAGTAACACATACAGTATTCCTTTTCTACAACTACTTACATTAAAATCCACAAAACAAAATGCATCTACCTTCATCTGTAAGGGCAAGAGTCTGAGCATCTCTGCTTCCACAAGCTACCTGGACAACCCTGTGACCTAAAAGCACCTTCACCTGCAAATCAGACACTTTCAAGCTTAATCTATTGCTATGAGGCACACAATATCATATGGCCAGGGTTGAGAGGGTAATTTTTGAAATGCATTCCACTACAGATTACAGAATACATGCTGTAAAATGTAATTTGTAACATATTCAGTTAGATTACTCAAGGTCAGTAACATATTCTAAATACTTTGGATTACTTCAGCACTGGTAGATTTTTTTCACTTGTTTTGATTATAAAAACTGATATTGTTTTAAGGATTTTTAGGTATTTTTACAGGAAAACAATACAAAAATGATTATCAAGAATATGATTTTATGCCCTAATATCAAATGTTTAACTAGAAAAAAAATAAATGATGATCCAATGTGAATTTATTTTTTGAATGTAACTATATTCTAATTACCAATTATATAAATTGTAACTGTAGTGGAATACAGTTAATTATATATTGTATTTTAAATATGTAATCCCGTTACATGTATTCCATTACTCCCCAACCCTTTAAACTGGAACAGTACAATTAGGGTAAAAGATCAGAAAAATACTGCAGCTTTGACCAGAGTAGTGCAAGTTTACTGGGTCACGTAAAACATACCAGTTTGGGTCTAAGCTGGGTGGTGTTGTCCCCGTGGCCCAGACGGCCATATTCGCCCAGACCCCAGCTATACAGTTCTCCACTGGAGGTGATCGCTGCACTGTGAGAGCTACCGCAAGCAATATCTCTAATACGCTTTGTTTTCAATGCCTCGATTAGTCGTGGCTTATCACAGTTCCTGGTGAAAATCAAATAATTTTCTCATCAGATCCTTATGCAAAGCATTCTTCATGTTCTGTATTCCTGTTAGGGCAAAGGTACTGGTAAACTTACATTCGGCTGAAGTGTCCAAGCTTTCCATCATCTCCTTCACCCCAAGACAACACTTTACCATCCACAGTCAATGCCATGGCATGCCTTCCACCTACACCCAAAAATACATAAACTTAATTCTGTTGTGGTATGTTAAGTTCAGAGGGAGAACATTGCATGTTTTCCTTGAAAATATAATTTCCAAAAAGGTGCACACCTGAATGCACAGCGACCTTCTTCACCACATAGTTGCTTAGGGCAGATATTTGTCGTGGTATGGGGATGGTTCCACTGGACAGTCCTAAACCAAGTCTTCCATTGGTTGCCTCTCCACATGCATATACCTTACCTTCAGTGGTCACTGTAAGGACAAATAATCAATAATTTGGTTAAAAGAATAAATTACTTTGACAATTTACTGTAAAATAAAAAAAATATCTAACAATACAATATTTAAGTCGACAAGGCACATTTCAAGCCATTGTAAAAAAGGCAAAATATGCACACTTGTGACTGCACATCGATTGAATATCACCAACAGTTAGGCTTGTATAGAATGCTTACTATTATTAATATATATATATATATTTAATATTGGTATGTTTTGTCATATAGATATAATGGAGTGACTATTTGCACTAGGTGTAAATAGCACCTGCCACACATTGGACAAACTCTGCCCCTAGTTTCGCTGCAGTGGTATGGGTTGTAATGACGACATGGATGTGCATTTCATGCAGACGACCCAGGTTCGAATTCAAATTTCTCACTTTTTCCCATCCTGTTCCCTGTCTCCACTCTAAAGTTTTTCCTTAAATACTACTTATAATAATAAATAAAAATGAACATAGAAAGATTGATTTCCTCACACTGATTAAGTCACCGTGAATTTTAAAAAGGTTTTTAATGCAATTAGCCATGGTGATAACACTGTGATTTCGTACTATGATTTTACAACAAAATACCATGGTGATATTATGGTTAAGGCGTTATGGGAGGGTTTTGTGGTTAGGGTTGGTGTACGGTGTCTGTGGGACTCTGAATAAACAAGCTGCAAATAGTCACTTTGTGTTAACAGCATCTATCGATATTTGTACTTACTGCAAATATCCTCTGCCTTTTATAAAAGCAATAAATAACTCAAGACCATGCATTACAACATCCCTTAAAACCCTGTGGTAAAGTCACTGTAATGCATGGCAGTGGCTAACTGCTTTATTCCAACACTATATCGCTATATCAACAGGCACTTATTAACTGCCCTTTTTGAAAAGGCCTGCAAGTGTCATTTGAAAACAATAACTCACCAGCAAAAAGACTTTTAGAGCCTCCAGCTACCTGCACTACATTCAGCGCAGAAAGAGTCTCTGAGAATGATGGGACTTTGATCTGAGAGACAATACAAGACACAAAGAGAAACATTTCAAATGAGATTAGTATTTTCAATAAGTTTACAAGCTTTATCTACAGTAAATAAAGGTTACACAACTATATACTGAATAACTTCAGAAAGTTATCTTTATAAAACTTTTTAAATGAATATAACAGGTTTACCTCCCATGAATGAAAATATGGGTAAAAAGCTGAGAATTTTCTCAAGCATGCATTGATGAAAATGTTTTCTGTTTTACACATTACCTTGGACCCCTTTAGTCCTCCAAGTTGGTCCTTATCATTGAGACCCCAAACAAAGACTTTGGTTCTAATAGTGGCAGCAGACTCGAGCCCTGATGACCTCTTTCGTGACAAACTACAAGCAATGGAGAGAAACCAAGTGATGTAACATTAATAGCAGTGGTCAGAAACCTAAGAAAATGAAAGCAAATATTTCCAGACTGTGTGGCCTCTTTCCACTAATGCATTTCATTAGTTACAATACACTTGTAAAGACACACCTTCCAGTCACTGTCTTTTCATCCTCCTCCTCTTCATTGTCAGATGCCAGGAAAGGCACGGTAGCCAGATCTTCATCCTCAGCACGGACACGACCCACCATACTCAAGCCATGGATCTTACAGTCAATCCCAGAACTCCGGCACTGTTTTATAGCAATCTCAATGTACCTATTATACTGAACGCACAAAAGAGCTCACTCAGAACTCAAGAGATCTAAAGAAACTTCTCATAGACCTTTGTGATGAACTGCAAACCAACCTCTGTGCAGTCATTTAGTAGAGAAACAGCAGTGTCTGTGGGATTGATGTTGATGGTCTTCAACTCAACCAGGTTATTCAAAGAGCTTCCACCTGAAAAGATAAACAGAGTTGATAAATTCATCCATCCAAGACTACTGACCAATGCCCTGTGAATGTTGTTTCATTGAAGAACTTTGTAATGGTTTCTGACCTGATACAACGACCAGTGAAGGCATGTAGGTGCTGTCAGCTGGATCCACTATCAGTTTCAGTCTGTGGACCAGAATATCTGGGAAAAGCTCCAACCGGATCCAGTGCTAAAGAAAATCCACAAACCAAAAACAACAAAACACAATTTTTATTATTTTTTTTTTTGTCAGCATAGCCTTGAGATTTAATTGTTAAGTCAAATACAAAGTAAATTTTACTGTGATATTTTTTCTTATTAATCCACTGGCTTCTGCAATCAGTGCCCTTGGTCACCTAACTGAAATGTAACCAACCATTTAGAGCATATCTGTATTCAGACTGACCTTGCCCTGAGAGCCTGAAGACTGCCAGCACTGATCTGCACAGTCTACTAGGCGAGACGCCTGGTTAACAGATGAGGACACACTCAGGTTCTTCACCAATCTGGACCATTCGTCAATCAGCATGCCATGCTGACTGCTGGGATGTCTCTTCAGCTGCTTACCAGAGCGCCCACTGAATGCGGGTGACTGACCTAAAGGTCAAAAGTCAAGGTTTAGTTCAAAGAGCACTTCGCACAAAAACAACTGAATACATACTATAAAAATGTTCACATCTTCAAATTGTTGTAAAGCTAATCATAAAAAAAACACCCAAGTCAGTAGCTTTCAAGTAATTTTTTGAAATGAGCTTGTGACTGACCTGGTTCATTTATTCGACCGAATGAATGTCTGGGGTTGTGTTTATGGGTCTTGAAGCAGCTCTCACAAAAGTCAAAGTCATCACAGTTTCGACACTTAAACCTGGGCCCGTTTATAGGGAACATCTGACAACCATCACACCTAAGAACAGTGGCAAAATAATCATTAGAATGCTTTTTCTGTTGTTAGTTTTCTTAACGTGAAAGTCAACACTGACACGAACACATAGAAACTGCACCTGACACCAGGATGCACGCTGGGCACAAGCTCCATCTCAGACAGCAGTCCAGTCCAGTGTGACTGCTGAGGAAAGTCCACTATCACATCTTTCCCATTGGCACTGAAAGCTTGACAAACGTTACACATTTACACACTCGTTCTCATTTTAAAAGTCCTGTGCTATGGGTAACAGTTTTACAGCGAAACCAATTTAACTTCTGGCAGAAATATTAAAATAAAACATTAAAATATGTTACCTTTGACCACACCCACACTCCTGTGAGTGACAGATCCCCACTTGTACTTTGGCATCGTGACCGAGGGCTTCACTCGCACTTTATCGCCAATCTTTATATGAGATGGAGAACTCTGGGGAGGAAAACCTGAGAAAAGGAAAGGATGACATTTAAACATAAAAAAGAGAATATGCTGTCTCAAGATCTAAATTATATTACAGCATTTTAGCAAAGCCACGGATCCACTATTCCGGACTGAGTTTATTAATTTGAAGATTACAAATGTCATTGATCCAATTAAAATAAAATTGTAACTTTTATAGTCCTTATGTTTTCAAAGTATTAAGATATAGAGTATTACCCAGTAGTTCGGTGTGGATGTAACGGACCCAGTAAGTGCCTCCTTTCTGCTGCCAGTCACACTGCACATTCAGATCATGAAGCCCGTCTCTGTCCAGTTTAATCACCTTCCCCACGTCTCCCTCATACACCTCTTCATATGTCCTGCAACATCTAACCATCATGCCCACCTACAACACACAAAGACAGGCCTCAGATCAGCTCATCTCATTCATGTTTCCACACACAAACCTTTGGACAGACTCTGAAATACATATAAACTAGTGAATAAAAGGCCGTAGTTCCTCACCTGAATGTTTTCTCTTATGTATACAGCATAATCGTCATTGCTCTGAAAGTCTGATCTCTTTTTAAACGTTTGAGTCTCAGTGACTACAACTCCAGGCGGCTGGCATGCAAGAGAAAGGAGTGTTAGTCACCCATTAAAGGAAAAGTAAATCTATATCTAATCTTTGGATCAGGCTTTGTCTGTATATAAACATATTAAAGTGTTAGGGCTGTCAATTTAATCAGTTAATATATTACAGTTAATTACAATAAAATTGTGAAAACTTTAATCATGCAGATGTTTAATGTTTGACAGCCCTAATTATTATTATATTATAAACACACCACAGGGAAGGGTGGCTCAGGCTCATCTAGCTCTTCCAGGACCTCTTCATCCGAGCATTCATCTGAAGCAGTGTCTGCATCTGACAAATCTGTAATGTGCACATCTGGATGGTCCAGCAACCAGCCCACCAAAGCTTCTACACCTAAAACACAAGCACACATCACACAAACACACTTGACTAAGTTTAATACTGCAATTATGAATGGTTGCTTTTATAGAGATGGCCCTTTTTTAGAAAGAAAACCTTTGAGCTGGTGATGCTCTACCTGGCACTCCAGAGGCACTTGTGGTTCCAGACAGCGATTTAAGGGCAAACTCAATATTTTTTCTCTGAAAGCCCATCTCCATGAGCTGTAGTACGATGGGAGCAGGAGGCACTGGTGAGGTCTTGGGTTTCTTTTGCTTGGGTGGGCGCATGTGCTTCACAGTGATGGGTGTGGTAGACTCGCTGGAGCTGCTGTCCTCAAAAAGAGGGGAGGATGGGTGTGTGGACTCCACAGCCAGGTACTGACAAACTGCCAGAGCCGCTGCCTAAACACACACAAGAATTAGTGAGGACATCTGAAATTCTGAAAAATAGTAGAATTGAGGTGGTGTAGCCTAGTTTTTAATCTATAAAGGGGCGATCCATGAGCTATTAACATTGTGCCCTTTACATATAGATGTATGCATTTGGGAGACACTTTAATGCAAAGTGATTTAATGTGAATTCACGCTATATGCTTTTTGTTCAGTATGCGTGTTCCTTGGGAATCTAACCCATGATATTTGTGTGCTCCAGGGAGGCCTAGTGTTATTGTATGTCGTTTTGGAAAGGTAAAAAGTCAGTTTGGATTTTCTTTTGTTTTTATATTTATGTGGCTGTTTAAGACATAAACACATGTGGTGAGATTTTTTAAACATCAAGTCATTTTGAAATCTTTTTGATGCACCATCAAAAAAAGTAGGAAGAGCAAACTGACCTCCAGCTCCTGCCGGTGGAAGATGGCTTTGATAGGGGAAGGTTGAGTGGAGGCTGACAGCAGCTGCTGGAGGAGTATGAGAGGTGGCTGAGGACCCTCAGGAGACAAATCAACCACATCAGGAGAGGATAAACACTGATCCTCTAAACAAAAACACAAAAACACTGATAAGCACAAAGACATTCAATACATGCAAGTACCATATAAAATGGATGGCTGTCATGAGCTTTTGTGTGACAATATAGAAATTATTGAAGCAATTATTAAAAAAAGGAAGAGGAAAAGAAACTAGTCCAATTTGATGGATGACCAACAGGGGGCAGTAAAGTTTTAAACAGTTGTAGCAACACAAATGCTTCTACTGTATATGTTTATAACTGTCAGTTAACTCATGTCCAATCCTCTTCCCTCTATCACGGACTGATTGCTGAGCACAGTGAGCAATTAATGACACATCAGCATGAAAATGTCAATAGACAGAGGATGACTAAATGGTAGGCATGTCATAAAATATCAATATATTCTTCTGTGATGCAGTCTGACGAAATGGATGATATAACATTTACTGAAGCAGGTAGGACAATGCACAGGCCAAACTAAGTTGTGGATCTAGGTCACCATACACAAAAATTACAAAGGTTTTTGTACTTCTTCAAGAATGAACAAAGTGACGTTGATGAGTTTGCAGGTTAGTGTATGAAATTAGTGTAACTGCGCAAACGGAACAATTCTAAATGATTATTCAGTTTCTCTGTATGTAGCCTTGAGGAGGTTTCATTCAAGCAGTCAAACCACATAAAAACATACTTGTAACTGAAAATACATTGAGTAGGCTATATTAAAGATACATATACACAATATATCATCCAGTGATGGCTACAGTATTAAAAAAAAAAACAAAAAAAAAACTACGTCCTTTGATATGGATTTGGCTCGGATTTAATGTAAAACTAAGCGAGTTGAGCTCTGTGGCGCTGCTGAATTTTGAGCAGCCTCCAGAGACTGCGAGTGGCTGCATGTTCGCACCTTCGTAGAAAATCATTGTTTTCGAATTTTAGAATGTGCGATGTCAGATGCGTCCAGTGTGCGAACACTTTTAAGTTTCCTTGTATTTAAGTTCAAAATTGTATTGAGAAATATGTTTGAAGAGACAAAGACTATTGTGCAACAAGTAGCCCTGAAAAAATATATATAGATAATCATCAGGAAATATTTTCAATTCCATTATGGGCCACTTTTATATGTGGAAATGGTGAATATCTGTATGTTGGTAATTTACCCCAAAAATGTGCATGGAGTAAAACATTACTCACTTTGGCCTGTGCTGTGAATGTAGCCTACAAGAGAGCATCAGAATATACACAGGCCAGAGGACTCTTGACTTACCAGTGGGGTTGGGGCTGACTTCTACGACAGCTGCCTGAGAGAGGATCTGCCGCAGTTTGTCCTGGTGGGACAGGAGAGCACGCGCTGCTTTCAGAACATACAGTCTGAGCTGCTGACACCTCAACAAATACAAATCCACCTGATCCGCTGCATTGGCAAACACACAAAGCAGAAATTATATCATCATACATAAATTAGTTGAAATAGATAAACCTCTTTTTGCCTCTTCCACAATCATTTAAAATAAAAACATGGATGATTTGAACAGAGAGGATGTTCATGTGCTCAAATGTGCTAAATATTTTCGGGGTTCCTGCTGACTTACAGGAAGCAGTATATTGCTTTCCATCAGATCACATCAGAATAAGTGAGTGCATCAGTTATTTGTGTGCTGTACCCGTAAGTCCTCTGCTGAGGGATTTCTTCATGCGTTGTTTCTCCAGTTTGCTCCCTGCTAAATTGACCAGCTGAGCCCACACAGTTAGCATCGGCTCAGTGAAGGGCAGGTTCTGAACACTGAATGGTATCATATGAACCTGTCAACATGTTCAGACAGAAAACACACATTTCAATATCAACCAAAGAAAAATCATTGGGAATTTTTTTATTATATACATGTAAACAGTATTATATTTCATAATATCAACCATCATTCACCACTAGAGAACAATACTCTTATTGGCAACTTAAAGCATTATCAAATTTGTCAAAATAATTATTGAATATTTACTATTATGCATATTTTGTGTTGGAGCTGATACCTTGTAGGCTTGCATATCAAAATAATAAGTCAAGTCAAGGTTATGGCATCCTGGGATGCATTTGCCAAGTTAAGGCTTTTTTTGTGATTATGCCACAAATTACAGTCTGCTCTCCATCTGCACCCTGAGTGTTAGAGCATATGTACCGGTTTGAGCTGACTGAGCTGGCACACTTTGCAGTTCCTCATCTCGTGGAACTGCACAGTGATTCGTCCTTTAGGTGTGATGCGGGTTACAGTGCCTTCTCCATACTCCTCATGAACAACCGGCCCGCCCAGGCGAAGGCGTCCATCAATCCCACCAATGACTGCCAAAACAGCCATCAGACTGCCTACCGCTGGGGATTCTGCATTGGGCAGGTAGTCTTCAAGCAGAGCCTGATAGAAACACAGTGTGGAAGAACTTTACTCAGTCTGCTATGCCAAGAGACAGCACAATTTACTAATCCTAAATACATTACCAAATTGTTTAATATTAACATTCATGTAATATTAGTAATGAATGAGAACACAAAATATGGATCTGTACCGCTTCGGTGCATCTCCCTGCCATGACATCACTGATACCACTGAGCTGGGAGTTAATGTATTCGTTAATGAGGGCATTCCATTGAACAAGGGAGTGAAGTGTACGCAGTACAGCTACTATTTCTTCTGCTAGAGTACTGCTGTGAGTGGCTGTCAGAGAAGCTTGAGGGCGAGACTTCCTTCTACAGATAGAACCATCTGTATAGCACAAAATGAGGCAATGCTAAAGTAACTGACAAAACAACGGCCACATAACCTCTACACCACCTCTGATCAAAAGGTTTCAGGGCCTATAGATCATAATAATAAAATAAGGGAAAACTAGATTGTAATAAGAGCATTATGGGTAAATATAGTACCTCTAAGGAGGGGCAGATCTGAGGAACAAGTGCTGAGCAGGCAGCCCAGGAATCCAAAGAGTTTCTCCACTAGGAACGTCATATCCTGAGAGCGCTCTGTCTTATCCCATGATGGTAACACTGCCTGAAGAAGCCGAAGGGCAAGAATCTGACAGGGAGGAAGGTTGGGTTAAAATGTGGCGCAATGGTGATCCTATGAGTAGTACCAAAGTGTACCACACAGCAAATGTACCTATAGAGATGTTAAGCTGGTACCTGTCTCTGTAGTGTGACTGCAGTGAAGGACTGATGGCCCTCTACAATGCGGATGAGCAGATTGATCCAGGCAGAGGAGCTAAGAGTACTGCACATCTGAGGCATAAGAGCTATACTGCGAATAAACCCCAGAGTGCACCAGCTCCTGTGCTGCTCACGGGACACCAGCTTGTGAGGCGAACAACCTGAAAAAAACAGAAAAAAATAAATAAAATTAAAAATGTTATTTTAAAAAATACAAAATTAAATAAATTTAAAATAAAGCAGCATTTCAACATTTGCATGAAAATTTACATAGGGATACATTGTCCAATATTATGTAAAATACTGTACCAAACATGTCTAATAAATGTTTTTTACAATATGTTCTTTGAGGTTCACTTCAGTCTCAAGGAACAGTATTTGATGTACGGTATTAAATTACCTTTTTCCACCCTGTCATTGGCCCTCTGTCTGAAACACTTGGTTTTCTGTGCTGTTCCCAATGAGTCTTCTTTATACAACCCCACTGTGTTATGATTGGCTAACATCTTTGGAGTACATACAACCCCGACTACACATGTAAAACAGTTTTTTCCCCAAGAATAAAAGTGTGAAAACATGCAAGCGATTTACAACATCCCCTGAAAGCACTCAGTACAGGCAATCATTAATAGCTATTTGTCCCAATTTATGTGAAGCCCAAAATCAAACTACTACAGTTATTCAACTGAAATAACAATCGAAAACAGAACACAGTCGGCATACTGTTGCTCCCGAATAATTTATTTTAGGCATATAAGATATGGTGATACAATAATGCTGTATAAAGCTGAGAATAGCGAAAATAGTCCAGACAAACACAAGCTGTGTATATGAAGTGTTAATAAATCTGTATCCAGCTGTAAAGGAGGTCGATAAGGGATGTTCGCTGGGTGGGGAGTCATCCTTTGGAAGGCTGTGCAGAGATGCAAAATTTACACAGCCAGTAAAGGCACAATGTTTTCGATTCGTCCCCTACATCACAATCTCGTAGCTAGTTAAACCACAACTACAGTAATCCCTCTGGGTGTATAGCAATGGCTGTACCTGTCCAGCTCTCATCATTCACTCTGACTGTGCACTAGTGGGATGACCAAAACGTGATGATGTAAAAGAAGGCATTGACCTCACACTGTGGAGGCGGTCATTCATTTATGAAGGCCCCCCCAAGTGACGTAGGGAAGTCGTGGAATCAGAGAACGAGCCATTGTTGCAGCTTGGTTTCAATAAATGCTCTTTTTGGAACAGAGAGGATGTTTTGTGTTCTGAAACTTACTGTATGATCTTATAGTACAATAAATTATTATATGTCATAAAAAATATTATTCCTCAAAACATAACATCTTTAATTGTACTGGACAATAATTCTGTTACCAAGTGATGGAGTTCATTAGCCTAATGATTAAGTATATTAATACAGATTGTAATTAATTCAGTCAATTACTTAATCTATTACCATCCTCGAATACGGCAGTTTTATAATTTGTCGTCATCTTACAGCTTTTTGAAATCTTTTTTTTTTGCATGTAAATTTACAGTACATACAAATGTTTGCTGTACTTAATGTTATTTTAGGACTCAGGACTTGGGTTAAGTTACCAGTCTTGTCATTGGCTCCACTCTCCACTAGTATCCTGAGCAGACCACAAAGAGTGCTAATGGCCTCAACCTGCATCACTTCAGCATAGATCCCAGAGGACAGAGACAGTGTCTTCAACAGATTAACTGTACTGGTCAACATGATCGCAGTGGGGTGAGCCCTCTTCTCCATCACCTCCCCTTCTGAGACAGATCAGAGAGAAAGAGCATATAAAATCAGCATGAACAGGTAGCCTAAAGTAAAACAGTTAAGACAAGGCAGTAAAGTCTCAAGCCTTTTATGTTCTCTGGAATGACACTGTGCCAGAGCAGAAGGACAGCACTAACCCAAGTCATCTTCAGTGTCTGAGTCCTCTGTGGTGGGTTGAGTGGCAGGTGGTGGCTCTGCAAGTTTAAGGTCGTACTTGCCCTCTTTGCCCATCCTGTAGGAGTTGGTACTGCTGGTGTCCCACTGGACTCGAATCCAGCCATCTTCCCCCAACTCACCAATCACACGCCCCAGGCCTGGGGGTGGGCCATCCTAACATAACATACAGGTACATGAATATATCAACTTACCACTATCAGTGTTCTAGAAAACTAGCTAGGTGCTCATATATCTGAATGTATAATTAAAAAATGCAGTACATTTACATAAACACACACGTTAGCTTCAACTCACTTGGTCTCCCCATTTCCAGTCGGGTCCTCTCATCACCCTAGTGCCGATCTTCATCATAGTAGCCAGCTCAGGGCCAGAGGCGGGGAGAGGAGTGGGGGTTGTATCTTTCCTTGACTCCTCAAGAACAGTAGCAGAGCCCCCATGAGCTCCAGAGATTTGTTCCTCCTCACTGTTGTCAGAGCTGGGACCTGTGAAACAACACCACATTCATACGGATTCAAGTGGAAAAAACATGTATTCTTCTACATTGCCCATTTGAGAGTCATTTAACCCTATAGAGTCCATCATACCCTATAAATAATATCTGAACCTAAGAGAGTCAATCTAAACCTATATAATATAGCCTATATGACCCTACAAAAGAGTCCATCTAACCCTATAGGATACAGCCCATCAAACCCTATGGAAGAAAGCCCTTCTGACCCTATTGAATGGAGCCCATAATAGAAGAGAGTAAATCTTACCCTATAGAATAGAGCCCATCTTACCCAATAGAGAATAGTCCATCTGACAATATAGAACAGCCCATCTGACTCTATAGAATAGTCTATCTAACCCTATAGAAAACAGACTACCTGACCCAACAGTCCAACTAACCCTATAGAATAGAGCCAATCTGACCCTATAGAATAGAGCCCATCTGCCAATATAGAAGAGAGTTCATCTGACCCTACAAAGAGAGATTTAACCCTATAGAGTCCATCTAACCCTATATAAGAAACTATCTATAACCCTATAAAGTCAATCTGACCCTGTAGAAGACCCATTTGGAATAGGGCCCATTTGATCCTATAGAATAAGGCCCATCTGACTATAGAGAAAATAAATAATCTGAAACTAGACAAGAGGTAATCTCTAAAGAGAGATGCTGACCGATGAGTTTGAGGACACTCTGGGTAAGGGCAAGGATGCCAGAATTCAGTAGAAGGCTGAGGCTGTTGGCTCCATGTTTAAGGGTAAGCATGTGGAGCATGGACAGCAGGAAGCGTGCCTGAGGGATGGTACCCAGACTGGGGCCTGCAGGGTTCTCATTAGTGATAGTCTGCAGAGGAACTGGCTGCACACCTTGAGAAGCAGACATAAAAACTTAGCATACTGCACTAAATATATACTCTTAATTACAGTAAGTGTTATGGAGTTGTATTTAGTGTTTTTAAATTCGAACATACCCAGATCTTTGAATTTGACACTGGCCTCTAGTAAGATGTTGCGGACGTTCTGAATGGCCCAGGCATAGAGCTTACCAAAGGTCACCTCAAGCAGCATGCGGTTAAATGGAGGAATGAGAGCTACATCCTTTAGACAGTCAGACAGAGGCTCCCTATAGGAGGTTACAAAGCACAATAGTACATCAGACAATGCAATCTAAAAGCACAAACACCAATATGAGATTAAAATAAATAAAAAATAAAAACAAATTGCTGTAAATGCATCAATAAAATTTTGTACTTACCCAATATTGGTCCCTTCAGGTATGACCCTCTGCCAGCCACAGAGCATGGCGTACTGTATGGAGGGCAGAAGGAAGCTTTTGGATGCCAGCTTCAGCATCGTGTCTATACCCTCCAGCCTGATCTCAGCACGCTCCAGCTGGATGTAAGAGTGATATACTGTCAGACCATCATCATAGTTCTTTGTTATGAAATGCATTTTATTTATTTTTTATGTACAGGTCCCTTTTATGAACGACTCTTTTAGAAAACATTGCAAACCAAGCCATGTAAAACCTTTTAACTACCTGTTTAAGGAGGCATTTCCTCATCTTCTCCACATCCAGTGGCTCCTCTTTCAGAGCAAACTCCACAATGGTGCTCATGAGGCTAGACTGAGAGGAGGAGCCCTGAACACTGTGTTTCAACCAGCGATACTTCTGAACATTGCCTATGGTGTTCAGCAGAGGCTGCCACTTATCCTGCTACAAACACACTACAGGTTACTGGAGGAAAAACACAATGCCTCATTACATTTATTTTAATACATTTTACCTCTACTTTTTATGTGTCTGCCTTGTTGATTATTGATGCTATAATAAAGTTTACAAAATAATTTATAAAATAAAGTGAAAATGAAATTTTAATAAAAGCCTACATGACCCCCAAAATTTAAGAGAAAGTATAAATGAAATATATACTCCGTGGAAATGTAAAGGTTTTTAAGTCATTTTAAAGATAGAGCAACTACAGGCTTAACACATACAAAACGCATCAGATGTCAGAACCAAATGTGCAAGGTTATTTATAGACACACACTACAGCTGTGATACACTCTCATCAGATCTCACTGGGATAAGATTGATTAAATTAGTGCACAGAAAGAGCAAGAGAGAGCATGCGCATATGCTCAAGAAAGAGGGACAGTAAGCAAGCTAAAGAGGTGAACGTAAATTGTGAACATCAAACCTTTGAGGATTTGACAGTGGTTTGTTTCTTGTCCACAGAGGGGGAACTGATTGGGGCAGGCGGTTCTTCATTGGTCCCTTCCCTCTCCAGCTTACACTCCTCCAGATCAGCTGACTCTGATTTCTTAAGCACTAAGAGATTAAGCAAAAACATGCTATAAAATAGATGGAACACCCTCTTTATATTTAACAACCCTTAAATGAATTATTTGTTACCTCTCTTTTTGCGACAGTCTCTGATGAGTTTCTGTGTGATTCTTTTCCACCGAGGCTGAGAGCTCAGCAGCTTCAGTTTAGACACTATG
>NW_026266572.1:0-25000 GCF_025860055.1 Xyrauchen texanus | reverse complement strand
AAGAAAATACACATACACTTAATTTTTTGTGTCCTTTGGAAAGGGATGTTTAGTTTAAAAAGGAGTGTGCTAGTTGGGGTTATCGGTGTTACCGTGGCCAAGCCTGCCGTAGTTTCCCCGGCCCCATGTGAACAGCTCTCCTTCTGCTGTGATGGCTGCACTGTAAGTGCTGCCACTTGCAATGTGTATAACCTGCTTCCCTGCTGGTCTCCCAGAGAATGCTGCAATCATGGTTGGCTCCTCCAAATACCTGCAGAGATAGGAGACAAAATATAGTTACACCTTTCCAGCAGCAAACATGCATATTTCTTTCTATACTGTAGATCTATAGATTACTGTATTACACAATTATATACAGCATTATATATTATAGCAATATTTCTTTAAGACTGAATGATAAAATCCTCTTTATAGTTAAAGTGAGTGGCAGAGATTTTGCATTACCCCAACAAAAGTACTGCAGCAGTACCACGATACAGTAATGGTATCAGATGGTAATGACATTGTACTTTGATGTATATTATGGTATTACCATGGAACATGCCCACCATGTTTTTTTCTCGTACATTTTTGCTACTTTATAACTAAATGGCATCACACTAGACATATGGAAGTTGTTTGCTTTTTCAAGCTACAGGCCTTTATGGAGTCAGAGATAATATTGCATGTGTGATGATGTTGGTGTGGAGCTCTTACGTTGTGTCTCCATGTCCCAGCCTGCCTCCATCTCCGCAGCCCCAGGAAAACACCTCCCCATTGACTGAAAGAGCCAAGTAGTGCTGTCCATCTGGATGGGCTGCAAGCTTCATTATCTTCCTGGATGATAGTGCATGGACTAGCATAGGGGACTGATGGGAAAACACACTTTTGATTAGAAACTTCAGTACAATATGCTTGCATTTAGTATAGTGTGCCAAACACCAAACAAAATAAATAAATGAAACAGAAAGCAAGGTGTACTGGGTCAGCGAAACCCAAACAACAAAGAGCACTACAGAAAAACAGAAAAGAGAAAAAGAGCAAAGTGAGGGGCTTACTAGGGTAGTGCTTTTGTAATTTTGCATGTAGACAGCACCAGTGATGGTCAGAATGAGAAAACCCTTCTCTGAGCAGACGATCTGAGTAACTCCCAGGTTTGATAGTGCCTTGCACTGGATTGGTCCATTCACATTAGCGTAAGGCTTCCAGCCAAGCAGACCCCAACCAATCACCTCCTGCAATGTACCCTGGAATTGGAAAAAGATGCAAGAATGGAAAACTTGGCACTCTACCAAGAACGATTTTGTTCTTCTCCTGTATTTAAATGAGGGTTCACTCAGGCTAGCCCAGAGTCAAAGAGCAGCTTAATTTATAACCAGTTAAAAAAAAATTGTGGGTCACTGGGTTACCAGATAGTATGATTAAGATGCATGAACAAATAAAACAGAAAATACAATGGGGTTCTAGGTCTAAAAGTCTAAGTTCACATACTAGTTTAAACATGGATATAATGGTTTTAGGATTGAAAATAAAGATGTAACAATGAAACGTTTTGACATAAAATGAATAGTGCTGAGCCACTGTTATTTCCTGTACGTTACTACAAATAATCATCCGGGCGTGGCTGAAGGAGTGTGCAGCATTACCTTATTAGAGGTGGGTGAGCTGCACTGCGGGGGACTGCAGGGGGCTGCCAGGCTGTCCAAGTGTGCCATGACAACGACGGCTGTCTGCTGCAGGTCAATGGCCAGGTCATTATCTTGAGGCAGTGTAAGATAGCGTAAAAAACTCTCGTTTGGGCTCAGGGGGGCCGAAAGGATCTGAGAATGAGAGATCCAAGATACAGTATAAAAAGTGACAGATTGATACAAATAGAGCATAGCTAACAACTAGCACTATATCCTTCTAACAAAAAAGTCAAAGTTATACAGTACACTTGTTTTAAAAAAATAAATAAAAACCATAAACAAAAGCATAAACCTACTGTGTTTTTTTGTTTTTGGACATGGTACGGAGGTATTTTTGAAGAAACTTGAGGAACCCATGTAAATACCAATACAAATCATTCAGCACCAAAATATAAAAAATATCACGGTATGATCATATGATACTATCACAGTGCATATTACCACCACAGTCCTTTATTTAAGGGGAGTCTGGATTCATTTGTTAAGAGTTTTGATCTCACCTCGATCTCCTCCTCAGGAACAGGCTCCTCCTTACTGATGTGGATGTTGTGGAAGCGCTGCAGGAGGGGCAGTAAAGGGGCACTGGTTCCCTGAGTGGAGCGCTCATTATCCATCTCTCTGGTTCCACTGTCCCAGAGCCGCAGAAGCAGAAGAACAGCAGACAGCAGTTGACTACAGGACAACATGCAAGAGTAGGATAAAGAGAGGGTACTGATGAAAGGTGCTGGTCTATCCAAAGGGTCCCATTTAACAATAATCTACAAGCAGGGTCCAAAATTGACACATTCAGAGGAAAATATGCATTGGCCAGTTTTACCAGTTGGTCTGCAACTTTTTTTTTTGGTAAAAATTAAAGTCTGACCATTGCAAATGTTAATGATATCTTAATGATATCTCATTAGACAACTGACCATAATAAGTTTTGCCAGGAAGCCAAACTTTTTTTTGTCAGAATTCCAAATTCCTGGCATTAAAGGGATAGTTCACCCAAAAATGAAAATTCTCTCATCATTTACTTACCTTCATGCCATCCCAGATGTGTATGACTTCCTTTCTTATGCTGAACAAAGATTTTTTAGAAGCATGTTTCAGCTCTGTAGGTCCTCACAATGAAAGTGAGTGGATATTAAAAGATTGAAGTTCCAAAAGCACATAAAGGCAGCCTTTAATCCATACGCCTCCAGTGGTTAAATCCATATCTTCAGAAGCAATATGATAGGTGTGGGTGAGAAACAGATCAATACTTAAGTCCTTTTTTATGATCAATCTTATCTTTCACTTTAAAATTCTTCTTTTTTTGGGTGATTCTATTATTTATGCATATTGCAACAACATACTGGGCAGGAGAATTTATAAGAAAAAATGACTTAAATACTAATTAGTTTCTCACCCACAATAATCATATTGCTTTTGTAGATATTTATTTAACCGCTTATTGATTACTTGTATGCTGCCTTTGTGCACTTTTTGAAGCTTCAAAATTTGGTACCCATTCACTTGCATTGTGAGGATCTACAAAAAACTGTTTTGTGTTCGGCAGAAGTCATACACAACCGGGATGGCATGAGTGTGAGGAAATGATGAGAACTTTTTAATTTTGTGCTAAACTATCCCTTTAAGCCACCAAAATGAAAAAGAAGAACACATTCATGATTTCAACAAGAGACTGGCTCTTTTATAAATGCAGTGCATGACAAAAAAAATATGAGAGAAAAAAAGCATTCATCAGTCAAAATGGACAGAAAAATATATATTTTTTATGAAATATAGCTAAATGGTTAAGTAACCGATAAGAATTTTTGGAACACCTTACAAGAAGGCTTTATTTGTTAACATTAGTAAATGCATTAGGCATAAAGAAATAACAATGAACAATATTTTTAACAGCATTTATTAATTTCTGTCAATGTTAATTTATAAAAACACAATTTTTCATTGTAAGTTCATGTTAGTTCATACTGCATTAACTAATCTAACTTTTAATGTTAAAAATATATAACCTTGAATTATAACTGAAATGGTTACGAAAATGTCTGGTAATTTCTTAATTCACCAGGCATTGACATATGTGGAAAAAAGTACATTTTGGACCCAGGACAGATTAAGTGAAAGCAGGACTCTGCGTACCTTAGAGTTCCTCGCTGTACTGCCAGCTCAAGCAGGATGGCCAGGGCTAAGTGCTGATCCTGCAGGGGAATGTTACTGGGTGCTTTACTACTGCCACTTCCATGGATATCACTAACCAAAAAACACAAATATCACATGAGATTCAACAGTAATGAATTACAAGGATGTATGACATCTTCAAACAATATAATATCTTTACAGAAACAAAACATTCTAAAAATTACTATTACACAGGAAATGCAATTACTATTTCTGAATCCTATTACTACTTTTTTGCAATCAGGCAAAGTAAAGATGACTGGTAAACCTGAGGAATTTGGTAGCCCTTTCGACCACTTCTAACCAGACAGGCGACACAGTGCCCTCATCAAACAGAGTGGCTTCTGGGAGAGCTCGCAGAGCATCTAGAGACTCCTGCAGTAACTCACTACACAGGTCTGCATCATCACCTGGAACAGAAAAAACATAACAGCGCAAATGCAACAGCTTCCTTTAAATCAAACACGCATAGCTAAATCAATGAAGGTCCAGACCTTCCTTAATTACCCTTATTAGTAATTTACATACTCACACTAGCCTGATATTTTTAACAACATCAAAATATAACAATATAAATGGGTCCTTTAAAACTTTGTTGAACATGTCCTTTATAAACTGTTATACCAAGTTTATCTGAGAAGTTGGACAATACTCTCAGAAACATTGGGAAGGCCAGTGTGTGTGTGTGTGTGTGTGTATATATATATATATGTATGTATATATATATATATATATATATATATATATATAAAAAAAAAATAAAAAAAAAAAGTATGCCCACTGATAGCTCAAAAGTACTAACGGTACAGTAGAATCTTCAGTCATACCACCTAGCCCATTTTACAATCTCTCATTAGGTCGCTCTGCTGCCAAGGACAGAAGATCTGGACACTGCAAATTGCAACACAGAATAAACAATCCTCTCCACCATCAGCAATCATTACATTAGGCTTTATCTCCTTGTTCTACCCTCATCTTTTCTCTCACAATCTCAGATCTACAGTAGATCTGCTCAAATCCAGTTCTGAGCAGTTAGCTAGAATCTGGATATGGCTCAAGTTTCAGGGCAGCTGTCTTTCCAAGGCCAGAGTAGCTGTATCCACCCATTCCCTCTGGACAACACACCACAACTAGATCGATCACCAGTGTGTAACCTTCTGACCAGGCTTAGGGTTTCTGATATAACCATTAAAAAGCAGAAAATTCTGCTCACGTTTGCTCTCAGCTCCAGGTTAAACTGCTAAGTTAACCTTGTGTACCACCTTTTCCGATCTGAGGTTAAGGAATTACTCAACAGGAAAATAACATTTCATATGCAAAATAAGCTTATGAAATGTATGTGTTTATGAAGAGTACTTTTTTGAGCCAACATCATCAATAGTTTAAATGAAGGTATAATAGAAACGTTTGGAGAACATTGTCGATAGAATCTTGTAGTCAAGTCACTAATATGCTATACAGGATCAATACGTCAATAAAAATATTGGTTACTTTCATATGCATCATGCATATGCCGTTTCAATTAAAAATTTCAAGAAACTGGTTTTGAAGACCCACATTATGGGTTCTGAAAGAATATTCTGTATTTGCATGGCATTTCACTGTGGGTGAGTACAGCACAGAAATTTGCATTACTACGAGGTGATTATGGAGCAAAATTCACATACAGACAAAGCTTATGTGACCTTCACATTAGTAGGAAGGATATCAGAACAGTTGATGGCAGTAATGGGTGTATCTTATATCATATGAGTCAAAGAACAATCAGAGGTTCGGGTAACACAGAGAAAGCAGCAGCAAATCCTTTCCTTATATTAGATCCTGAAACCACTATTTCCAAGAATTAGATTTACAAGTTTTGAATTCCTCAGAAATACAACTCAGAATTGACAGATGCCAAAAAACTTTATAAACAGAAGTACAGCTTTAATAACAGCCTGTTCTGGGTATTGAATGCTGGGTGATATAGTCAGGGCTCATCTGCCACTGTGACTAGTGATATTCCAAAGTCAATAGCCAAAATCTCCTGCACCACAAAAAGTGATAAAGCTAACTGGAGACTGTTACTGCATGCATTTGTTTGGACATTTTATTTGAACAAGATATATACGAGTTTAGCAGGACACATGCATTCTAATTTAAGTAATATATGAAGGTTAAAAGCCACTAGCACAGGTCAGACCATGAATGGCTAAACATTACTGTGGTTAGGCTAATGTAGTCTTTGGTGTGTGTTGTGAAAAACTCATAGCATAAATAAGTTAGGAAACCTACAATTTTCACAGTTAATAATCAAATGGCGTACAAAGGTAGATGTTTGGTAAATTAAACTCAGGTCACTATTTATTTTAATTGCACCTATTTCCATAAATTAAAAAATAAATGTATCTTTTCCATTCACAGAAGAAAGAATGTCCTAAGGGTTTGGATCAAGATAAAGGTGAGTGAATGATGAGAATAATCACGCTATTAATAATAGAAAACTATGCTTTATAGATTCGCCCTAATCGAATTATGCATCCGTGTTACTGAATTAAAAACATTTTAGTTTGGGTGATGTATATTTAAAAACCTTTTTAGAGATGTTGATGCATGGCACACTGCAGTCATTTTACCTAGTCAGTGCTGTCTAGCAGTTTGAGTGGTTCAATTTCCTCCATCAAGAGCTTTTTGAAGGGATCATGACATGAGGAATCAAATTTTTCTTGATCTTTTGACATATAAGAAGCCATTGCACTACAAAACATTAGTTACGTATGTAACTGTGGTTCTGTGAATTCCAGATGACCGCCAGAAGCAGTGTTAAGTACTAATTGATAATCGCAGCACCAGCAAGATAGGTAGAGAAAATATAACAGTCACATTGTGACGTAGACCGAGCAAGAAAATAATCTGTAGGAGCTTGGTACTCAGCTTTCTCACACATTCCGAAAGACAAATGACTCTGGCGGTCATCCGGAATTCACAGAACCACGGTTACATACGTAACTAGAGTTCAGGTTCATTCCTACTGACTGCAAGAGGCAGTGTTAAGCACTAGTGGATGACACATACCAACACACTTATGAGGAATGCCACCCACCTGAAGTCATCAAGGTTGCCCCAGAAGAACAGCAGAGCTCACACCATGAGAAGCAGCCACATTAACCTTGTAGAACGGTGCAAATGTACATGGAGAAGTCCAGGTAGCAGCAGCACAGATATCTGCCATCGAAACACCCCGAAAGGCAGCCCAAGATGAAGAGACCGACCAAGTAGAATGGCAAGTAACACCTTCTGGTAAGGGTATTTGAGCCTTATCATATGCAAATTTGATCACTTCTACAATCCAGAGCGACAGTCTCCGCTTAGACAAAGGAGCACCCTTACGCACACCGCCATGACAGACATATAACTGATCTGTCTGTCTGAACGACACAGAATAATTAACACAAGACTTTAAAGCATGTACATGGCGCAGGAGATTATCTCTCCTAACCACATTGGATGGAGATGAGGGCAGACAAAAAACAGTCAGATTAATAGACTGATTCACAAATTGTGGTAACAGTACTTTTAGAAGAAATGTTGGATTAGGATGAAGAATGACCCCTGAATCCTCAGGCAACAAGCGTAAACACAACTCGCTCACAGAGAGTGCATGGATCTCACTTACTCGTTTAGCCGAAGCAACAGCTAAAAGGAATGCACCCACTTAATATCTGCTGGTTTGAATGGCTATGTACAAAGAAAGTCTAAGACAAGTGGCAAGTCTCACACAGGAGAAAGAGCCCCACGAACCGGCTTTAAGAGCCTTGCCACCTTCAAAAACTGCAAACAAGATTATGAGACCTCACAGAAAAACCATCAATTGGGGCATGATGTGCAGATACGGCAGCAACATACACCTTTAAAGTAGAAGCCACTTTATTGTTGTCCAACAAGTGTTGCAAAAAACAGTACAGTGAAACGAATCACCATGAAGAGAATATTCTCCAATGAGCAGCATAAAGCTGTCGCATTGAAGCAGCTCTGGCATTATCCACAGAAAATACTACTGCCGGATCACAATCTGCTAGAAGTGGGCTGGCCCCAGTAGCCAAACCCAAAGCTGAATGCAAACCGGATCCAGATGCCAAACGCGCCAGTCCATCCCCGGAGGAGGAGATCTCTCCTGGTGGGAAGCTGCAACGGCTCACCCTCTAACAGACTCAGAAGGAGAGGGAACCATGATCTGGCCGGCCATTGAGGGGCAACTATAAGTACCCTGCACTTGCATAGGAATATTCTGGGTAGTGTCTCCCACAACAATGGAAAAGGAGGGAATGCATACAACAGAAATTTCAGCCACTCATGGGCCAGAGCATCCCGTCCCAATGGACTTGACTTTTTGGTCCTCGCAAACCACCAATGGCAGGGAGTCATCATTTCCGATTCAAACAAATCTACCTCTGCCTCGCCAAAGCGCTGCCAGATCAACTGATCTACATCCGGGTGAAGCCTCCATTCTCCCGGCTGTATTAGATCCCTGGATAAAGCATCTGCAACCTGATTGTTCCATCCTGGCAGATGAACCGGTCTCAATGACGGCAGTCTGTACCGAGACCATAAGAGGATCCGTCGAGTCAGTTGTAAGGACTTGAGACCTGGTGCCGCCTTGATGATTCAGATGAAAAACAGTCGATGTGTTGTCTGAACGGACAAGCACATGGCGGCCTACAAGGGCTGGTAAGAAATGTTGCAGCACTGGAAACACTGCCTTCAATTCTAGAATGTTGATATGCTCCAAGGCCTCTATTTGCGACCAATGGCCACAAATACCCCTCTGGTTCCATGTTGCCCCCATCCCGTCAGCGAAGCATCGGTTGTGACAACTCCCCGGCGAGAAGGAACAACTCACATGGCACCCCAGCTATCAAAAGCGCTAACTGGTTCTAAAATTTCACGGATGCAAGAATGGGAGACAATGATCACACGATGACGATGTCTTGCCAGGTTCTGCCGTAAACTGTTATTCCATCTCTGTAGGGGCCTGAGGTGGAGCAAACCTAAAAGAACCACAGTGGTGGCCGCGGCCAACATCCCCATTAGTCGTAGGAGAACGCCATAAGGAAGTTTTGCCACAAGGTGAAAACGAGTCAGTAGACAACAAATTGTTCCCGTCTGAGCGAGCGACAATGTGGCAGACATCGCGAGAGTGTCCAGTGTCGTTCCGATAAAGGTTATGGACTGCACTGGAACAAACAACTCTTCGTCTCGTTCACTGCGAGACCCAATTTTTGAATGTGCTCTAACAATATCTTGCCGTTGCGTAGAGCATTTGTTGGGGAACAAAGCAATAAATAGGACAGAATCCTCATGCCTTTGGACCAAAGAGGAGACAGGGCTACACTCATGCATCTTTCAAAACACGGGGAGCCAGAGACAGACCAACCTGTCAAGCTGTCTTTCTGACATAGGCATACTACAGTGCAAAAATGGATCTGTCAAAGCTTCTCTTAAATGCTGGATTCCTAAACACGATGGGCAGCGATCGTGTCCGTCATCAGGCAGAAGCGTGTTCGGACACAGCTTACAACTCGGCGGGAAGCCGGTGACAATGGAGCTGTGAGCCATGAGTCAGCAAATTATTGCACGCCCTCGGTTAGGACCGTATGGAATCAAACATCCAAGATAATCAGTAAAAACTTGGACTATCAATTATATCTTCGGATGGAACCAAACATAGTACGTTGTAAACAACAAGCAAGCCAGAGAAACAAGAGATGAAATAACCGGCCGTCGGATAGCACCGTATGACCCGCAATAAGTTATCACTGGAAATAACCATGTAATGGCAGATGAATTGAAAAATATTATAGGTTATGGGACAACCATCAGATGAAGATCTGTCCAGGTAAATAGTGAAGAGCGCGCTGTCACAGCTTGAGAGGGCGAGTCCTCACTACTCAGGTAAGCTGTACTGAACAGCACGGTGAAACGACCTATCAGAGCGAGAAAGCGAAAGAGACTGTGTAACGAGCTACTGCGGATTACATTCTTGCTCGGTCTACGTCACAACGTGACTTTGTTGTTATATTTTCTCGACCCATCTAGCTGGCACTGCGATTATCCATTAGTGCTTAACACTGCCTCTGGCGGTCAGTAGGAATGAAACAGAAAATATTGCGTTTTAAGAACTGAAAACTTTTTTCTTAAAAGAAAAAAAGCATTTATTTAAACCAAGCTGCAAAAACAGCTTTTTTGGAATTCATGGAACTTGTGAAATCTCAAGGACAAAATACATCTGCATATGCAACACCTATTTTGCTGTCATTGCACCCTGCCCGCTGGTGCTCAGTCAGAGAGGGCTCAGAGAGGTGCCTGTCAAGGGAGATTCATTCAAAGTGGACTTACACAGGACACCTTCATGTGCCTCTTCTGGATTTAAATGTTTTTTTCTACATAAACATGCACAAACAGACGTATTTGACCACTTGATACATATGTCTGACTGCTTTTAAAAGATGCAGTATCAAGTTACAACTCTGAAGAGAAGAGTCATTTAAGCTGCTGCCTCACATTCTTTCGCCCATCTGCGCTATTTTTAGTTGTTGGTGTATGAAAACATGATGGAAAGATACTGGAAACTGGATGTGGATGTGTCTTCAGCATATTTTAGAGTGAATTACATATTTAACTCATATCATACCAGTCACAATACGATTCAAGCTTTGCAAAGGACCTGTTATTGAAGGATGGGGCAGTTAAAACACTTGGATGCGATTGCAAAAACCATGAGTAAACAGTTTTCATGAATATTTCATGTCATGACTGTGTGATAGTTTATGGTGCTGACATCCTGTTTACAACGGGCGTGTCCACTGACGCGATATAGGCTGTATAAAAATGGCATGACGACAAACATTTTAATAGAGCGTTCCAAGAAGAACTTTTTTGGCCTCCGCCAACTGTTGCGATATCGAGTGAAGCCCTACTGAATCATACAAGTTTCGCTCTGGCTCTATTTCTGGAGCACGCGGATGTGCGCTGCGGAAGTTTGCGTGAAATTACGGAGATGCTCTGTCTCTTATATGAGAAGCATATTTACTGCTTATAAAGCACTGAAAGCTAGATGAATACACATAGTTAAATTTACATTGGCAGCGGCCACCTGCCAAAGTAACTAGTAAGAGTAACGGAATTACACGCCACTGCTGATTCCCATGCATTTGGCGGGTGTTAATGTCAAGCCCTGAATATAGTTAAAAAAAATCTATATTTTTAACTATAGTTAATAAAACTGGCACTATTTATTTATTTGCTCTGAAATGGCTTAAAAGAAAGACCCATCATTTCGACAAATAGCAACTGTTGCAAAGTAGATTCAAAATGTGCAAATATATATATATAAAAAATATTCTCTGTTTTAAATAATCAGTGCTTGTTTTCTTCACAATATTTTTACTAAATGAACACAAGAGAAAAATATTTAATCATTTACAATTTAATAAACCAATATAACAACACAGCAATAAACAGCAATATACTTGCACATATTTTTACTAAAATGTTTAAATACCAAAAAACATGCCTCAAATATTTTGATATAAATTTGAGTGATGACTCAAATAAACCATTGAATTAAGTTTTGAATGTATTTATTTGCAATGGACAGTTTAAACTGATTCAGGGAAATTAATAAAAACTTTCTGGAAAGGAGCCCAATGACAAACACTTTAGGTCATTTAATGGCCATAAAAAAGCACATTAGAATCATTGTGATATTCAGAACGTTGCTTCAAAATTATCAAAGGTATATTGTGAATATTAAATATATTTGTAATGTGCAAAAATCCTGCAATGTCAGCTCACCTGATCTCCAGGCTCTGCGGAGGAAGGCAAAGGCAAAGGAAAGAGCTGCCCTTGATCCCACCCTGGCCAAACCCTCCACTCCTTTACTGACTGGCCGAGCGCTGAGAACACAAAAACATCATGTTTGCCTCATCATTTTGTTTGCTAATTTGTAATCAACCTCCATAACTGTTCTGAAGCTCTTTTCTTATACCTTTTGTTATCGACGGCAGACGATGGAGGGCTGGGGGGACTCTTCCAGCGCACTTTGTACTTCTCCTCCATCATGCTGTGGGTGAGAGAGATGAGGTAGCGCTCCAGGATCACCAGTCGCTGGCTGAGACGTAGGGCAGAGAGAGTGCTCTTAGCCGTCTGTGAAGACAGCTTCTGTTGGTCGTCTACCAGCGTCATCAGACAGTCCTTCAGCTCCCTAGGCTCTTTACAAATAATGAACAAACAAAATCATATAAAACCGTTTCCATGCTTATTTAATGCATATTTGGCTCAAGAATGAAGAAATATAAATTACAAAAGGTGCATTTGGTCATTTGTTTTCCTCATTAAAAGGGATAGTTAACCCATAAATGAAAATTCAATCATCATTTACTCACCCTCATGCCATTTCAGGCAGAATATTATCCTCAGTCATCATTCACTTTCATTGTATTCAAAAAAGATGCAATGAATGTGAATGGTGACTGAGGCTTACATTCTGCCAAACATCTCCATTTGTGTTTCATTGAAGAAAGTCATGCAGGTTTAGAATGACAATGAGGTTGAACTAGCATATAGATGGCCACAAAGGGTATCAGACATGGATTAAGAGCCACAAATCTCCAAATGTGATAACTTAATAACATTCCTGCAGCATGAGCCCTTGAAGTGCATTCCAAACCTAAAGCCTTCATTATGCTTGTTAAAAATCTGTCTGGCTCCAGTTGTTGTGGATGTACATGCATTCATTTTTTGTTTTGTTTTTTGTATTGCCTCTGGATAAAAGCCTTTTACGTGCAGACAGGGTGAATTAAAATAGCCGATCTGAAATCCACTTAAGCCTTATGTAAGCAAAGCTACCTAACCCTCATAGGGCTTTAAGCAGAGCAGTCTATACAAGAAGTTACAGTGAGAGTCTGAGTGAAACAGGAGAAAGGGTTCAAGCATGTGAGACAAAGTTAAGGGAAGGAGAAAGAGGTTTTTTCTTTCCACAACACTACCTGACATATTATTTCCCTTTAAACAGGTGACCACAGCAAAGCTAAAGAGGACTGGCATTCTTTCATTTCATGCAGTTCAATATTATGTTTTGAGAGTGTTTCTTCATTTTCTCATTGAGGAGGAACGCTTCCCTCCAGTCCCTGCACTGCCTCAAACAGCGGAGAATTCGAAACCCCTCACGGACGTGACAGCATTTCCTGGCCGGTGCAATTTCAACGGCACCCAAGGAACAGAAATGAGAGCGGATTTTTACACTAAATACCATAGGAAGATCAAAATCACTCGTTAGAATGGACCGGAGTTCATAACTGGACCAGCATGGGTGTTTCTTGGCTGCAGACATGAAGCAGCTGTTTATGAGCCAAGTCAACGTTGATTCCATAGCATCTTCTCCATGTCTTAAGGACAGGATATAATGACGGCTTGTTCAAAAACAGAAGAAAAAGATGAAGACCGAACAATCAAAGTCACCTCAGCTCTCTTTTATGTTTCCTTTAATCATGCGAAAGTTTCCGGGATTCACGCCTACATGGTTTACCGCCGTTAAATTACATTATTTTGACATGAAGGGTTGTCTTTTTTTGATGGTAGCTTCACAACTCTGGAACCATCTAGACCAGTTTGGATTTCTCTGTTTGTCAATCTACTCTTTTTCAAAGTTTGTTCAACAAGCTTCGTGAGACAGGCTTCTGTTTATTTTAATATCCCAACCAGAGTTTTTAGGCGGGACTATCTGTTTGTCCATTCAGTGGCAGATGGGGGGAGAGTTCAGGAAACCTGCTTAAAACATTCATTATTTAAAAAAATTATATTTGATGACACTAGATGCAAGAATAAATTACACACGTCAGCTTTAATCTATCATCAGTATTCTATTAAACAGATCTGTATATCGCAGCCATCATAGTCCTACTCAGTTACATGGCGTTTGGGTGGGATATGTCATTAAACAGAGATGTCTTTGAGTGACTGCACCCCCTTTACTAGAATGTGATGTTCCCCATGTGCATGTTCTTATCACCACCCACCATAAAGCTGCTCCACCTAGAATCATCTGTAAACACACAAGGTCTACCACAACATTCAAGCACAACCAAAAAGGTAAAAATAACCTCTCACAGACAGTCTATACAGTCACCCGAGCCCCAAACACCTCACCAAAAAACACAGAGTGTGTGCGTGTCTACCCGAGAGGTAGTAGGTCACCCATGTGGTGACAGGGCTGCATATCTGGGCCACATTTAGATGCTGCAAATCTATCTGCTATCCTACATTACAGTACTGTGCTGAGAAGAAACGGTGATAGGAAACAGCTCAAGGGTTTGAACTTGGAATTAATATCGTAAAAGGAGAGAGTGTGTGTGTGTGTGTGTGTGTGTGTGAAGGTGGCCATGCGACAAAATATTCTTTAAGGGGCTTATGAGAAAAAACTTTAAATTCTCATGCAGACAGAGCTGTTGAGGAATGAGCGGGATGGCCTTGTAAAAATTACAGTTGGTAATAAGCATGTTGAGTTCAGCACTCCCTGTTTGAACATCACCTAAAATTAAAGAAGAAACTCTACTGTATATGTCATTAAGCATCACCACCCACCTGGCTGCATCCCCCAGTCCCACGTCTCAATGATGGAGTGATGGACGGATGAAACTGACGCTGATGCCTCCTCCTCTTCCTTCTTTTCCTTGTCATTTGTGTCATCTTTCTTTTGGGTGCAATCAGCACAGTCCTCTAAAAAATAAAAAAAAGAATACAAATTTAGACTGGTTTGGTCTAAGCAATAAATCAAGTGTGAAAGCAGAGTTCAATTCCACCCTTCTCCCTCTGCCCTTGCAAGTTTGTTTACATTGCATTATTCGGGTCAGACCCGCAGTATGTTTGCTTTAGAAGAGTAAGCACCACAATAAGTATTAGCGGCAGCCATTTACCACTGGAACTGAAGTAACTCAAGAGAAGATGCTAGTTTCACTCAGTGTGTTCACATGCACTTTAAAATTTGATTTCAGTCGAACTAAAACAATAATTTATCTTGTTAAAAAGTCATGTAAATGGTTTAGTGTGACTGAATCACACTATCAGTCTGATATTGTGAAGTCAGACTAACAGACCTAAAAGGCCTCGATATACTTTCCGTTGAAGATCTTATTCATTATTCGATCAAAAGGTAAAAAGTAGTCCTAAACAGCTGAGCAACAGTATACTGTTTGTGAACATTTAGACACCTGCCACACTGCTGTGGGAGGCGTTTAGAAGAATAATTAAATTTGAGGACACTACATGCAAAACCTAAACAAATGTGACATTAAAATGTGTTCATTCGGAGTAGAATTCACATGAGGTCAGTAAAATAAGCTGTTTTAACCACTCGATAATGAATTAAAAGTAATATACAGTTGAAGTCATAAGTTTACATACATTTAGGTTGAAGTCATTAAAACTCATTTAACCACTTCAGAGTTAATATTAGCAAACTATAGGTTTTGGCAAGTCGTTTAGGACATTTACTTTGTGCATGACGAGTCATTTTTCCAACAATTGCTTACAAACAGATTGTTTCACTTTAAATTGACTATATCACAATTCCAGTGGGTCAGAAGTTTAAATACACCAAGGTAACTGGGCCTTTAAGCAGCTTTAAAAATTCCAGAAAATGATGTCAAGCCTTTAGAAAATTATCCAATTACCTTCTGATAGGAGGTGTACAGAACTGGATGTATTTTGTAAATGTATTTTAAGGCTGTGGCAGGGCGGAGGGCGGGGCCGGGTTGTGATTTTACACACCCGGTCCCTTATCAGGCTAATTAAGCCTCCGAGAGGGATAAAGGCCGATGGCAGATGGTGGTGTGATGAGAAATAGTTTACGGACATGTCCGTCATGTGTGCGTTTTGTCTAAGTTTATCATTAAAAATATTATTTATATTGCCAAGCCGGTTCTCGCCTCCTCCTTTCCATTGACTACACACACACACACACGACGGACATGTCCGTAAACTACCTCTCTCTCCTGCACAATCCTCCGCAGTCGGCCTTTATCCCTCTCGGAGGCTTGATTAGCCTGATAAGGGTCCAGGTGTGTATAATCACGACCCGGCCCCGCCCTCCACCCTGCCACAAAGGCCTACCTTCAAACTCAGTGGCTCTTTACTTGACATCAGGGGGAAATCAAAAGAAATCAGCCAATACCTCAGAATAAAAATATTGGCCCTCCACAAGTCTGGTTCATCCTTGGGAGTAATGTCAAAATGCCTGAAGGTACCACATTCATCAGTAAAAACAATAGTACACAAGTATAAACACCATGGGACCACGCTGCCATCATTCCACTCAGGAAGGAGACATATTCGGTCTCCTAGAGATGAACGTAATTTGGTGCGAAAAGTGCAAATCAATCCCAGAACAACAGCACAAGACCTTGTGAAGATGCTGGAGGAAATAAATAGACATTAAAACAAGTCCTATATCGACATGACCTGAAAGGCTGCTCAGCAAGGAAGAAGCCACTGCTCCAAAACCACCATACAAAAAAAGCCAGACTAGAGTTTGCAAGTGCAAATGGGGCCAAAGATCTTACTTTTTTTCTGAACTTTTTGGCCATAAGTACCATCACTGTGTTTAGAGGAAAAAGGCTGAGGCTTGCAAGCCAAAGAACACCATCCCAACCAATTAAGCATGGGGTGGCAGTATTATGTTGTGGGGGTGCTTTGTTGCAGGAGGGACTGGTGCACTTCACAAAATAGATGGCAACATGAGAAAGGAAATGTATGTGGATAAATTGAAGCAACATCTCACGATATCGGCCATGAAGTTAAAGCTCAATTGTAAATGAGTCTTCCAATGGACAATGACCCCAAGCATACCTCCAATGTTGTGGCAAAATGGCTTAAGGACAACAAAATCAAGGTATTGGAATGGCCATCACAAAGCCATGACCTAAATCTGATTTGTGGGCAGAACTAAAAAAACAATAAAAAAAATAAAAAAAGAGAGTGTGCTAGCAAGGATGCCTACAAACCTGACTCAGTTAAACCTGTTCTGTCTGGAGGAATGAGCCCAAATTCCAGCAACTTATTGTGAGAAGCTTGTGGAAGGCTCCTAAAAATGTTTGACCCAAGTTAAACAATTTAATGGCAATGCTACCTACTAACAAATTGTATATAAATTCTGGCCCACTGGGAATGAGAATAAACTGGGAATAAAAGCTGAAATAAATAATTCTCTACTATTTTTCTGATATTTCACATTCTTAAAATAAAGTAGTGATCCTAACTGACCTCAGACAGGGAAAGTTCTCCACAATTAAATATCAGGAATTATGAAAAAACTCATTTTAAATCTAGTTGGCTAAGGTGTATATAAACGTCTTACTTAAACTGTAAATGCAGTAGAAAATGTTTTATTTGTCTTGTTTACATGAATTTTGATTTCATGCCGCTAATACACTAACACCATAATACGCATCGTTTACACTGTTTGACAAGGAATCAGTTCTATTGCTTCTAAAATGAACATTTTGAAGGGGAGGGTGTTTTTATATAACCTGCAGCAGTGCTCAATGCATCATTTCAAGAACAAGATGAATGATCTATCAATGTATGAATCAAACTAGTTTGGAATGCCGACAGTTTTCCATGCCTTATTTTTATTAGGCTATATCAGTGTCGCCAGAAAGTCGCTCTGCTCTCATTGATTGTTGCACAATGTCACCAGTGGTATGAATGGGGCTTCAGTGTTTATTTGGGGGAGGTAAACACACAAATCGCTTACTTATAGATGTCAATGAACAATAAACTGGGATAGTAGAACATATTTTATCAAAAAGGTTACATCACCTTTAAACACAGCAAAAATTAAGGTTTCAGAGAGGGACATTTTTAGAGAGTTTAAAGGGCAGAAATGTGAACCTTATAATTTTATAAAAGCACTTGCATTAATTCTGTTAAAACTTATGACACAATCTGATCTATATCTGCATGACAGGAAACTACAAACAATAAACTGGTTCTGTTTGTTCCAACTGCTTTTTTTTTATGCTTTATTATGATGCATAGGAGTGAGACAGAGAGAGAAAAGACACATAAAGATGGTTAAAATAAAAAAAATGCACTAGGTTTAAATAGTTTTCTTGTTTCTTTTTAATCTGTCAAAATGACAGACAGCATTCAGAATTATCTATCAGTAAATCAGTGAAGTAGGAATTTTCTGATCTAGAGTATGAATTTTGTGTAGTGTAGGAAATTACATTCCGTTTCATTCCTCCTGACCCCCAGAGGTGGTGCTAAGCACTATTGGATAATTGCAGTGGCAGCCAGATAGGTTGAGAAAATATAACAAAGTCACGATGTGATGCAGACCAAGCTACATGGATATAAACCACAGCCTATTTCACTTTCTCTGTATATGAAGGGTCGTTGTCTTCTCTGCGCTTTCTAGTGCAGCTTAGCGATTTGCCTGCGCTCTACACCATTATCTGGATGGATTTTCTCTTCTTTCATCATACGCGAGTGAATATTATTTTAAATTGATTGGGTTACCGATACCCTTTCCAAGTCGTATTTCCCCGAAAGCCTACAATTACTTTTTTTTATTTTTTTTTTTTATATTCTGTATCATAGTTACCATCGTGCAGAGCTTTATCGTTCCAGCTATCCAATGGCCAGCTGATTCGTTCACGTGTTGTTCTGGGTTTTTGTCATGATTCAATTATCTTCGGTTCTATCCGAAGATTATATTTGATGGCTTAATTCCCTGGGCTCGCTTATTATCGGCCGTTTTGATTCACTATGGTCCGAACTATATTATTCGGCTGAATCATGGCTCCCTTGCTTTCCACAGAGTTGTAATCACACAGGTGTACAAGGGCAATTTCCAAACTCCACATAATATTGATTTGGATGCTCTTTCCATAAATTCGCATTTGCATGATGAAGAATTGGTTGGTGCCGGTATGCATCCTTCCTCTCAAGTGGTTTTCTACAGCCTGCTAAGGGCAATGTGTTTTTCAGGCAAACTTCAGAAATAATTTGCTGAACATGCCATTTTGTAAGGACTTCATGCCAGAGTTTGAGTGCTCTTACAGGTTCCAACATTCCAAGGAGTTCAAAGATGGCCCGTACCCTAGCTTCCATGAATGAGGCTGATTTCATAGGAGTGGGTAGGGCTCCAGAGATTGAACAGCAGGTGGCAGCCTTGGTGGTATCACCTAATGAAGCATTAAGAGGCAATGTACGCTATCCAAGCACAAAGTGTGGATGTACTAACACACCATTAAAGGCGGCATAAGACTCAGTAGCCTATTTAACTTGAGGAGAGAATACTATCTGCCAGCTGCTTCTTGCATGCAACACCATGTTGGGGTCATCAAATGTAGACTCTTCTGTGCCTCCGTTTCTACAGACGGCTTTGTTGGCCATGGGTTATGTGACTTGTCAGCTGGGTACACTCTCAGCAACCTTTCTAACAGCCCGGTGCCAGGTATGGCTTGCTCGGGCGAGGCTGCCTTAAGATTGTAAAAAGACTCTGAGGGAAATGCCAATAGTACCAGACATCTGACATTGCCATTTGTTTGGCCCCAATGTCTCAGAGTTATTAGAGAATAGAATGAAGCTGTCGGAAGTTTCTCGTCAGTTGACTGGAGTCTCACGGGCACCTACTTTTAGGATGCCGCCAGCTCCAGGTCATCATCGATACCAAATAACAGAGCAGCGATTTCATCACCACACTGCTTCTCAACCTCAGGCCCCACAGCATCCTCTGTGTGTTGAAGAGGCCCAGGGCCATGGCCCATTTCAGCGTCAGCCTCAGGGGGGTATCATGTCAGCGCCCCCGCTCCATGCGCTGTCTGTGAGAGAGTCGTGCTGGTTGCCAGAGGATTCAGGGATCATTCTTCATCCTAATGCAATCTTTCTTCCAAAATTCCTTTGGCCACAATTTCTGAATAAGTCCATTAATCTGGCTGCATTTTAGCTGCCCGCATCTCAATCAGATACTAATGCGAGGGCTCATATTCTGTGTCATGTATGTGCTTTAAGGATTATGTAAATTCTACCGCTTCTTTCAGGATGATGGATCAGTTATTTGTCTGTCAGGGCAGTGTGCATAAGGGTGTGCCTTTGTCCAAACAAAGACTGTCACCCTGGATTGTGGAGGTGATAAAACTGGCATATGATAAGTCTCAACAACCCTTACCAGAGGATGTTACTTGCTATTCTACCAGGGCTGTCTCTTTGTCTTGGGATGATTTTCAGGGAGTTTCCTTGGCAGATGTCTGTTCGGCTGCTACCTGGTCTTCTCCATGCATCTTTGCATGGTTCTACAAGGTTAATATGGCTGCTTCCCAAGCTGTGAGCTCTGCAGTTGTTCTGGAGCAACCTTGATGATTTCATTTGGGTGACATTCCTCATGACTGTGTTGGTATGTGTCATCCACTAGTGCATGGAGGTCAGGAGGAATGAAACAGAATGCTAATTGCATAGGTAACTGTGGTTCTGTGAATTCCGGATGACAGACGTCAGAGTTCCTTGTCATTCAGAATGAGCGAGAAAGTATTCCGAGGCTGGGCACCAAGCTGCTGCGGTTTATATCCTTGCAGTTGGAACTGGGATTATACGCTAGTGCTTAGCACCGTCAGTCAGGAGGAATTCATAGAACCACAGTTGCATGCCTAACTAGCATTTTAAGACAACACAATCTGCTGCCATTAGCCAATCTCAGTCCAACAATTTTATCTCAAATAACTTGCATATTCACACAGCATAGGGTAGTGTTGTCACAATTACCAGTGCTTCAGTACCAAATCGGTACTACAATAAAAAGATGTAATGATACCAGTGTTTCTGCAGTACTGATAGTACAGAGCACCGACTCGATCTGGTACCAGTGCGCAATATGACTGACACAAGACAGCTTTAAAATGCTAACAGGCTTATTTTGAATGTGTGCTCTGTTACTCCTTTTACACTGACAATTAAGTGACATGTCCTTGTATGATTTATCAAATTGCTGAAGGCTACAATCTTAGTGGATGAGCTGGGTTCTTAAATAAATGTAAAATCTGACCATTCATACTCCGCAAACTCCAAAGACATTGTCATTTCAAACCGTGTGAAGGATTCTCAAAGCAGAGCACTAATTTACTGTGAACCACGCAGCACATGTAAACTATATTTACACAATTAAATCACAGCACGTGCTTTAATCTCAACTTAACTTTATTTATATAGCATTTAAAACAACATAGTTGGCCAAAGTGCTTCACAGTAATACAATTTAAAACATAACATTTCAAAATCACCAAATACACAAACACCAGTAGACTTAAATACAAACACTCCAAAACTGTGCCCAACATTTCATTTGTCAGAATCAAATGACATTGTAAATAGATGAGACTTGAAAGATTTCAATGATCACTGGGCCGTGTTGCGAACGCATAATTTTTTTTCCCCCACCTGTATTCTGGCAGGTCCCGCCTCCTATGTTCACATTGGCTACTAAGACCTACTTACAAGCGTTCTGCTATTGGCCAGTTGAGAAGTCGTTCATATAGCCTTAGTAATTATAAACAGGAAAAGTGTGAATATGATTTGATGTCCCTCTGAGCAATCACTGGGCGGCACTATAATGATTCTAATTGCCTGTTTTTTATTTCTGGTCTCGAGACGCCAAATAAAAACTGCCAAAACGAGCGATCCAGAGGAGAACAAAACCATTTAATTGTTACTTGGGAGTAAAAATTTATTCCAGGCTCAACTTGTGCACTTGTTGGCTATCATAACTCAGAATAATTAATGATATCAACATAACTAACCTCAGATCATCGCTTCATGTCATCTACACACTCAGGTGAGGCACTGTCTATAAAAAAAAAACTGTAATCTCGTCTCTGAAGTATTGGCATTTATTTTTATTTTTTTTTACAAATGTTAAAAAACATCTTAGATCTTAGGATCTAAGAATATACACAGACGCCACTCCCGAATTGAGGGTGCTCACACCAAATTCCAACCCCTCAAAATAATCCGCCTGCCTATCATCACACTTATGGGGACCCAATCTTTTATCTATTTATTGCATACGTCGATGACCGCCCCATCACCCAAGACACAGAGTCTATGGCAAAATGAAATCTGAATGCCCAACACGTCACACGCAAAACTCTGCACCCTCAACCAAAATTCCTTAATCTCAGCGCACCACGAAAAAACATGAGCCATGTCTCCATCCTCCGATTGGCAACGGCAGCAGGTTGGTGGGTCTATAAGACCAATCCTATACAGTCTAGAGGGGGTCCGATAGAATCTATGTAGAATCTTGAATTGTATAAGTTTCACCCTTGCGTCTCTAGATGCAGTCTTGACGTTTTTCAGAATCCAAGCCCACACTCCATCCTCCAATACCAAATTAAAATCTTTCTCCCATAATCTCTTGATAGAGGTTAAAGCTCCGTCCCCCAGACTCTGAACTAGCAGGGAGTAATACACTGATGCCTCATGACCTTTTCCAAAAGCAGTAATAACCTCTCCCAAAGTATCTGCCGCTTTTGCATGCTACTCCCAAAAATAGTACAGAGCAGATGTAAAAACTGATATCTGGGAATCCCAAAATGTTGAGCCAAATTACCAAAGGATCTCAACATTCTCATATAGGTCGCCGGGTATAGTAACCCCCCCCCTCACAATCCATTCTGAAAGGCAGAAGGGGTCATAATTTAAATACATAATTTTGGGTTCAGCCATATGCTCGAGGCAGCATTCAGATAAATGTCTGACTTAAACACTATGGAGTGGTGGTGGTTTAGTGGTCTAAACCACATAACTGGTAAACTAGTAATCAGAAGGTTGTTGGTTCGAACCCCACAGCCACCACCATTGTTTCCTTGAGCAAGGAACTTAACTCCAGATTGCTCCGGGGGGGTTGTAATAAGTGCACTGTAAGTCGCTTTGGATAAAAGCGTCTGACAACGCTTTATATTTATGCATTATATAATGCATAAATATAAATGTACTTTAGTCCATACTGAGTGCAAATGTGAAATAACGGGGTGCAACTTAGCTTCTCCGGTAAGTTTGATAGAAATGCTTTGCAATGGCAAGGCAAGGACTTCTTGTTCAATACGAAACCAGGGAGGGGCTCTCTTAAGTGGAAGTGACCAATGAGCCAAATGTCTAACACCAAACGCATAATAATAAAACAAAATCTTGGTTAGACCTAGCCCACCTTTGTCCATCAGTCTATGTAATTTGTTGAAATGTAGCCTGGGATGTTTACCATTCCAAATTAAAGACTTTACTATGCTATCAAATTGCTTGAAATAAGAGAGGGGAACATCTATAGGGAGTGACTGTAGCAGTTAGTTGAATTTTGGAATACAATTAATTTTAATAACATTAACCTTCCCAATCATCAATAAATGTAATGAAGCCCACCTGCCCACATCATTCGAAAACCTTTTTATTAAGGGATCAAAATTAACTCTAAGGATAAAATTCCCAAATACTTAATGCCCTGTTGGGCCACTGGAAGGTGCCCGGCTGAAAGGCCGTTACTGGACACGGTCAAAGCCAAAGATTCGGATTCAGATCAATTGACTTTGTATCCTGAGAACTTGTAAAAGGAATGAATAATTTTGTGGAGGAAAGGCATAGATCTATAAGGGTCAGAGAAAAATAATAAAATATCATCTGCATAAAGTAAACGCTTATGTGCCACACCTCCCACAATTACCCGTGGAAAATCATCCTCCTTACTTATTGCGGCTGCTAAAGGTCCAGGGCAAGACAGAACAATAACGGGGAAAGAGGGCAACCCTGTCAGGTGCCCCTATCCAGAGTAAAATAATCTGAAATTAATCAATTTGTTTGTACCGCTACTACAGGGTGTCTATAAAGTAACTTAATCCAACCAATAAATGTACTCCTGAACCCATATATTTCCAAAATCTTAAAAAGATAATCCCATTCTACCAAATTAAACGCCTTTTCGGCGTCAAGTGAGATGGCAGCGACCGGAGATTAATCATTTGCTACAGAGTACATAATTTTGATGAAACGCCTAATGTTATCAGAAGAACTGCGGCCCCGAAAAAAAACCACCTGATCTATTTGTATAAGAGTAGTCTTAACTTTACTTAATCGGTTAGCCTTTTGGTAGAGGGAATGGTAGAAAAAGACTCTCTCCATTTTATATATCTAGCCAAAAGTTTTCCTGCTTTGTGCCCAGACTCAAAAAAATGACCATCTTGACTTGAATAGCCAAAACTCCACTTTCTGCAACCAAATAGTATTATATCTGTATTTCAATCCGGTCAATTCTCTGAGGTCATCAGATGACATTTGGTGCTTCAGCTCTGCCTCTGCACTTTTAATATTTCCTTCCAGCTCCCATAGTTCTTCTGCTTTGGATTTTTTGATGAATGAGGCATACTGTATGATCCTGCCTCTAATAACCACCTTAAGTGCTTCCCAAGCCACACCCACATAAAATACTGCGGACCAGTTGGTCTCCATATAAACATTGATTTCAGTCTTTGTCATTTGTTGGAAATCAGGATTTTGCAAAAGGGATACGTTAAGGCGACAAATATATGATTTATTTTTCTCTGTATGTGGCAGCACCTCTAAACTCACCAGGGTGTGATCTGAGACTAAAATGTTTCCAATTGAGCAATACACAACAGATGAAATGAGGGACTTGGATATAAAAAAAAAAAAATCTATTCTAGAATAAATCTTATGGACTGATGAAAAAAATGTATAGTCCCTAACGGATGGGTTCAAAAGTCTTCAAATATCTGTAAGACCAAGATTTTTACACATCCTGTGAACCGCCAATGTTGCTCTAGGGGGCTTACACACAGATCAAGGACTGAATCCATCAAAATATTCAAGTCTCCTCCCAATATTATATCATGAGGGGTGCCAGCGGCTTGTAACATCCCTTCAAGATCAATAAAAAAAGCCCTGATCATCAGTGTTAGGTGTGTATATATTACCCAAAATCAGCCTTTGCCCAGAATTTCAGCTAAAACAATAATCCAAATTGATCATTAAACTGTTTGAGAAATTTGAATTGTAGATGCTTATTTATCAGTATAATGACTCTTAATTGAGCCAACACTAAAGAAAAAATTATCACCCCATATCTT
>NW_026266571.1:0-25000 GCF_025860055.1 Xyrauchen texanus | reverse complement strand
GAATGCAAAAAGAAAAATGTTTGCTTTAGGTCTCAGACTTTGATGCTTTACACTTGATAGTATACGAATTAAAAATTAAAATATTTGTTGAATTTAGAATAAAAATGCACAAAAACCCTGAGGTACCGCTGGTATTAAGCAGCTCGAGTCTGTGGTAGTGCTATGGCACCAGTATAGGCTAGTATGCAACACGAAGTTAATAGAAATGTTTATTGAAGCGTTACCTTTTTTGTTTTACTTTTTTTTACTTTAGATTTGAGCCAGATATGTTTTTTGCAATAAACAAAAGCTTAAACAACAGGGTTGCTGCACATTTATTAAAATCAAATGTATGACTTTTTAAGCCCTTTTTCAAGACAAGCACATTCAACAAAACCTTACCACTGCTTATCAGAGTAAACAGGGTATCTGCGAGATTAACATACTCAAGAGATGTTTTCCAGTTTTTACATGAGTTTATTAAAGATATATATTGAATCATATTAAACTTGGTTTATGTAACAATATATCAATGCATATGTATTAGAAGTCGACAGATATTGGTGTTTGTGGTGATATGGTGTTTAAAGAAACGAGAGAACCGATTTATCAACCGATAAGTGTTTAAAATTAAAAATTGAACGTGTTAAAACATTTTCTTATTCTTTCCTTTCTATGACAGGGCAGCCTAGACAGAGACAACAAGGTTCCAAATTGACTAAAATACCAGATTCAGATAGCTAACTAGGCAACCAAAATCCCAATAATTAATAGAAATAAAATATTTGCACCCTCTTGTGGACGTAGGAGACAACGTAGATTGAAAAAATCAGATGTCTTGTAGATTTTTTTCCCCTACCTGAAATAATGTCTTTCAAATTTGAATATAAATTCAAATTTTGGTAATATTTCAGTGAAAAATTATAATTTTGTTTTTCAGCACTGTCAGCACTACAGTATACACACATTAAAGTCTACAACCCCCACCGCATTCTGAATGCATTCCCAAAGAACAGATTAACCCACTTACAATGATAAAAAAGAAACTTTGGAATAGAAAAGCTCCCCTCTAGTATAAAGAAAGGCCAAAAGCATCCTTTCATTCTCTCACAGATACACTGTGCCCTGATTGTGTGGGTGGCACTGCAATACTTCCACACACTCCAATTCCTCACTGATGCCAAACCCTCCCTGACAGCTATTACCTCTCACAGCGGTTCACATTCAATACAGCTCCATTCAGTGCAGCCCACTCCGCTTCACCAGGCTCTTCAAATCTGCATGGTGAACGAGGACAATGAAGGCCTTTAACGTGCCTTTTTAAAACCATTAGCTAGGCTTCCAGAAGGCATGACGTACTAGTTTGGTCAGTCGTTCAACACACGTTAGGTTTTCAGAGCTGTGATGGAGCTGAGGTTTAGACTCAACTCAGAGAATTAAAGACCCCACCTGTTTGTATGGATATCATCACAGGGATCTAATCTTGAATAAAAAGAAAGGTCTTCTGTGAGGTATTCTGTGGGGAGGAAGAGTAATAAGGATGTGCTAAACGACTAATTTCACTGAAATGAAGAAGCTAAATTCTACCGAAAAGGGGCATTTAACTGCGACGTGCTTGCTTTGCATTCTGATCACTGTACATTATATAAAGAACATAACAAGCATTCACTGAATCAATGTTAGCGAATATTTAACAGGCATATTTATTGAAAACAATTGAATGAATAGTGCAGGACTAATAGAGAAACCCAGCTTGTTCTAAACGGAATTCACCACGTAAAAGTTACTTAACATATTAAAACCGTCAGGACAGTGTTGAAAATAACTAACAGGTAAACCAAATCTATGAGAGAAAAAAAAGTGCTGAAAAGTTGTGAGTATTTTCACGCCCTCATGTCTCACAGGCAAAGCCAGCATGCATGATCAGTGTTTCCATGGGAACATTGATCATGCCATTAATTAGCATGCAATCTGCACCTGGTTCTCCTCTAATTCACTCCCTACTTAAACCCTCTGTGTTCTCAGTATCCTTACTAGATTGTTGTTTGATGTGAAGTATCTCTGCCCGCGTGTCGGGAGTGTGGTTACCTTTCAGCTTGCCCTACGCCTGTTCTTTGCGCTCAAGTCTTCAATGGAGGATTCCTCGACCCTGACCATGTGTTGGGAAAGTGACTGCATTCCAATCTGCTGGCCGTTATTCTCTGCACCTCACTACGCTTCTATGGAGGATTACTACGAATCTGCTCCTGACTTCTACAATGCACACACTCATCCCCAAAACTCCTTCCCTCAACTGCAGCCAGTGCTGGGATCACCAGTCTTCATCAGCACAGTTAAAGTCATCATTTATTGTTAATAAAGCCTTTGAACTGTTCCTCTGCTCTTGGGTCTCTTTGTCTCACTCTCTGATATCTAATAGCGGTAAAGAATGTTAACCAATAACAGTTACAATGAAAAAAAAAAAAGTCCTGTAGGACTGTGATGTAGCCTACAATAAATCTAATGTTTTCTAAGCATGACGTGCAAACAAAATAAAAGATAAAATAAACCTGTTAAACAGTCGCCACCTCATTGAAAATAAAAAATAATTTTCTATGCTACTTACTCAAAGCATACATTTTTTGATGAGCAAAATTAACACGTCGACATGGTCCAGTGAAAGACCGGACTTGACTCACCTGAAGCTGCTATCCTGTGCTTGAAAAAGCCTGCACAGCGGAAAGATTATGGACAAGCATGCACAGATGTAAGGAAGACTCAAATGTGAAAACATCCATAGAGACTTTCAAACATTTGGAAATACGATTCTCGCACCACCACTGAAGTGATTCGCATAAATACTTTCCTTAGAGTTTGCTTGTCTAGCAAGAGGTAATTTTCCTGCGCGCAATGCGAGTGAAAGAGGGAAGACGCATGAGCAGCCGGAGGTGAAATGAAACTTTGTATCTGCTCCAGATCTCACCTTTTTAAAATAATATTTGTATTATTAATTCTATTTAAAATATGTAACATTAATATGACAGTAATTTAAGCACAGCCTCTGTAAAAATATGCAAACGTATACAAATTATGATCAGTTTAATGGGGGGAAATATTAACCAACTAGTAATTCCAGTGTCAACTAGCAGCATCAGAACCGTTTAGTGGACTAGTGCCCCACATCGCTAAAGAGAAGTTCACACTTGCACAGCTGAGACTGAGCCATGAGTGACATGTAAACTAGTGTGGAGATGATCAGTAGGTCTTACCATGTTGGAGTGGACGGTGGCCTGTTCAATGTAACGGGCAATGCCTGTCACAAAGGCATTGCGGTCCTCAAAGTTGGTGTTGAAGTTGGGCTGAGGGTGACAAAACGACAAAGTATGTTGGGCATATTGGGAGTTATATTAACAGTACTTTAGATACACAGCAATAGAAAGAGATGGATTGAGCATGTTTTCTGGGTTTGAGTTCAAAGAGCTGATCTGGGGTCAGCTACTACCTGGTAAATGAGGGAGGAGGGCAGAGGTTCAATGCAGGGCTGCTGATCTGGGAGTGGCAGTTCCTCCAGCAGGTCCACATTGGACAGAGCATCTTCAAGAGTCACTGTAGATGCCATGACTCTAGAGCAGGAGAGAAAACAAAGATCATGAAATATATGTGAGACACGAACAAAGTCACACTTTGGCAACGTTTGGAAAAACTTTTCAAAACTTGAAATTACTTTTGCAATATGCATTGAATATCCAGATGACCTAGTACATTTTTTATCCTACAAAGTGTGCAGTATACAACAGAGCATGCAGCAAAGAATACTATATAGTCCTTACTCAAATAAGTGCCATATTTGAAATTTGATTGGAATGAAAACTAGGCTGTGAGGGATAGACTTACGTCTCTTTAATAGCATGCACTGTATAAAGCTACTAAATATATCTAATTGTAAACAAGTCAGGTTTTCAGAATTTTCCCATCAAACATCAAAGGTGGCATTGCTGTGAAAAAGGTCAATACTACAATGCAATGATTGACTTGACAACGAAAGCTTGAAAAAATATGAACTGTGATTTTAAGTACCTTTATTCATTTTTACTCGACTACCAGATGATTCTTAATCACCAAAAATAAAGTTGGCATAAAAACTCAAAATAACCATTTTCATTTCTGAGATGACAACTGGACGCCACTTCCTGAATGCATCATAATGAGATTGCAATGTAGTGTGCTACCGTTTCAAGCAATATGGCTGCATGTTGTATACCATTTCAAATCCTTTCTAAATACACAACAGGCATTAATTATACAGTTTGCAGTCAATAGTATGCTAGTACTCCATTCTGAACAGTCTTGTCCTATTCAAAATAAACTTTAAGAGCATTCAAATAATAAGAGCATTCAATAATTTTATCATTTAAATGCATTCAATAAAAATTATCATCACAACTTATCACCTTAAGGCCTAACGCTATCAAATAAATGCAGTCATTTGCCATTAAAAAAAAACATTTACAAAAGCAACTTACATTTACCATCAGGATCTCATAAAACCATGAATACTGTAGAAAAAAGCCAACAGTAGCTTAAAAAGGTTGTGCACTTTATAATTATTATTATTATTATTTTATTTAATCATATCTCCCATCACTGAAGGAGCCACTTTGAAAAACTCTCCATCTCATCCTGGAGCTGTTTAAAATATTGCTGCCACTTTACATCGCTTTGATTTCATGAAGGACTGGCATTGTCAAGAATAAAGAAATATTTGCTGAAACAATCGCAACAGGGAAAATACAAGTGCGAGTTTGAATAGTTGACAGGAAAAAATATATAAGATCTACAAACAGCATAACTCTTCCTTACTGTTCCAACTGCAGTGCAGCTTTTTCACACCTCGCAGTAGGGCTGCACAATTATAGCAAAAATCATAATTGTCGATTATTGCCATGCTCCTATCAACCTTAAAAGTATCTTTTAAGCATCTTTTAAGCATTATATTGTATTGTATTTTATATTGTAATAATGTTTGTTATGGCAAATAACAATAATTAAAAATGGATATCTACAGTACAGAATAAATTAAAATATTCCTAAATTATTAGTTCACGCACAGTAAATAATATGGCATATTCAATATTCAAACTTATTAAAATTGGTTGATTATTAAATCAACCAATTACTGCATTCAGTAAGCCCTTTAGTGACAAGACAGGGGACCATTCATCCCGTTAGATCTTCAGCGGCATTCTTGTTCAAGCAAGATTATCGTTAGATCATTTTTGGCCTCAGAGGTTGCACTTTGAAAATTAAAAACAGTCATTTGCTATCAGAGTTTGTGCGATTCGTGAAAATGTTAAATCTACCAATACAAGCCGTATGGCAAATGGGTCTTATTAGAGCAGACATGATAACAATGATGGTGATTCCTGAAATGCTATTCATGCCATAATCTTTATGTTGGATACACCTCCAAAACACACTAAGAACAGTTAAGCTGAATTACTTTATTGCTATTTTGTACAAATCAAATTCACATTGGCCTACTTATTAACATGACAAAACAAATTTGTTATTACATTTTTAATATATTGTACACAGAAATCGAGCAACGTGACAAATTCCCATTACAATGACTGTGATCACTCACTACAGGTTTACACTGGTTTAGACCTGCATTTCGACACAAGTTCAGTGATGCTCCACACAATGTTCTGCAGTCTCGCCAATGCTCTCATTAAAAACAAAGCGAAGTCTAATCAGCATAATAAATCAATTATTTACACCGCGTCTGTGCCTTGATTAGAACAGGATCATTTTAGTTTTGTCGTGTTGCTCATTTGCAGTGTATTTAACATCGCTGTTCAAGCGGTGCAATGTGCAATGAATCCAAAAAAATCTAAAAGTGCTTTTTGCTCTTGTTCTACAGCTTCTATTCAAGTGTCAGGTGATGTTTCTTCAGTATTAATTTTCTAGGCACTGCCTACCCTGCCAAAATTCAAAAATAAAATGTTTAATATATAATAAACTTGTATTTGTATTTTTACTTTTTATTCTTGTGATTTATATATGCAATATGTGTGTTATTCCAGTTGTTTAGACGTTATGATGACAAATGTAGCAGTTACGCATAATCAACTAAAAACAAATGGTAGAATAAGCAGTGCTTTTACGGTCCATTAATTGCAGACGACAAGGGGAAAACCCATGTTGCGCATGCGCACTTCGATCCTGTATTCTTTAACATGTACGGCAAAAAGCACAAATCTGCTGTACCTTTTGACGTAAATATGTTATGCCCGTAATCATCTCCGTTACGTATCAGACATGGACCAATTTAAATCGAGATATTCCTGGACATTTGCTTAGCTAACGTCATTACGCCACAGCTAGCATACATGCCTAATCCCCGCCAAATTCAAAATCAAAATGACAGCACCGGCCGTAATCACGGAATTAAGAAATTTTTCCAAGCTCGATTTTAATTCCAAATATGAGTTAATTGCAAGAGGGCGGTCTACGCCAGCCTTAGATGGACTAGTACAGCAAAAGGGCCCAAAAAGTATCCGATCATTTCAAACTGATTGGTATGTAAGAAAAGATTGGCTATGTGGCTGTGCTAACAATCAGCGGCTGTACTGCTATCCCTGCCTGCTTTTTTTCAACCAGTCAGACTGTTTGGACTTCAGCGGGATATTGTCGATGATATGCCGCGCTTGTGCGTAACGTTCACTGTTTACGCGTGTGTGAGTGTGTGTGTGTGTGAGAGAGAGAGAGAGAGTACACACGATAAACATCCTGATTTGTACATTTCTTGATAGCCGCGCTTGTGCGTAACGTTCACTGTTATTACGTATTATTAGCTTAAACAATAAATCAGGTAATCTGGCTTTCATAACTCAGTGCCTAGCCTCTTTAAGACATCACCGCACGTCACTGATTACAGATAGGACAGAGGACTAATCTAAGCAGCTCTGATTGGCCATTGCCATTTCATTGCTCAACGGACATGCTAGTTATTGGTTAGAATACTCAACCGATGCAAAAACAAGTTGTAATTAGAAACCATCAATGCAACAAGAGCAGACTTAAACTGAATGCTGTAATCATCAGTTTTCACGATTACATAATCGTGGCAGCCATAGTCGTAATCATTAGTTTTCCGATTAATTGTGCAGCCCTACCTCACAGAGTTTACTGTCAGAATGAAAGTGCCCTCCTACGAGCACAATTTTCATTATTACTGCACGTTTGCTTTTTCCCCCTTCATGAGGCAAAATCTAAAGCCGAACATTTGTTAATGCCCAACATGCTCACAGCAGTGAACAGGGACAGTGAAAAAAAAAAAAAAAAAAGATAAAAAGAGGAAAGACAGCACAGGGCTGAGGAAGTGGGGTCAGACTACAGATAAACAAATGTAAGCTCGAGTCAGAAAAATACTGCAGGGCTCCTCAATTTGATCTGGACATTAGAAGCACATATTTAGACACGGCATATCTGTACCTGATCATGGAGCACTGAAAGTTAGAAAGGTGGGAGAGAGACTGAGAGACAGGAATTAAACACAACACAAAAAGAGAAGGAAAAAGATGATCAGGAAGTGAGTGAAAAAAGGAAATATGCAGAATGAGTACAGGATATACCGCACATATTATATTGGGTTACATATTTATTGTTTAACCCTCTGAGGGTGTTTTGGGCCCTGGAGAAGTTTTGACAAGGCTTGACATTTGTGCTTTTTCAGTTGCTTAAAAACACATTAAAGGCTAAAGTCTGATAACACTGTATTCGGCACAAACTGGGCTACAATAATTTGTGAGCAACATGTGTGTACATGTTTGTATTTTTTGAGAAAATAACGTTTATGAATGGTCTTTGAAAAAACAAATTTAAGTCATTGAAGGCCATATAACACATACTAAACATTTGTCCACAAGCCTTTTGATAACTGGATCTTGTAGCCTAGATCTTGTAATTTTTGCTACAAAATGATGTGAAAACCATCCTGATCACTCATTCATACAAAACAATATAGTAATTGAACTTTTGTAAGACACTTTTAGTGTTAGAAAGGTCATATGCGAGGAGGCGTGGACTATCATGAATATTGATTGTAATTCACACCTGAGGACACAAAAGACCCTCCCCTAGCCCTATCAATGAGGAATGTGACAGAAAGAGAATGAATGTGAGGAGACTTAATGATCAAAATTAAGTTTTAAATTAAAAGAAGTAATCTGACTATATATTTTCTTTACATGAAGACTTTATTTAATTTTATACCTACACTACCATTTAAACTAAGTCTCTTCTGCTCACCAAGGCTGCATTTATTTGATCCAAAATACAGTAAAAACAGTGATATTTTGAACTATTTTTACAATTTAAAAGAACAGTTTTCTATTTGAATATATTGTAAAATGCAATTTGTGATCAAAGCTGAATTTTCAGCATCATGACTGCAGTCTTCAGTGTCACATGATCCTTCAGAAATCATTATAAGATGCTGATTTTCTAATATGGGCATATTTAAAGTGCATTTTACTCATTTAACCTGAACACATATTTGCAAGCACAAGCATTGATGATAATGAGGCAGCATAAACACTAGTTAAAATATAATCTACACATATTAATTTATATCATATTAAATACCATATTTATATCATACAGCATACAATTTAAATACCTGCTTTAACCGAAACCACGTTAAAAATGTAACTTAAAATTGCTTATTAGGACATATTTCAAATTTCAATACTCTGAATCCTGGCTGGCAAGTCTAAAACATTCCCACTAGTAAAATATGTACATGTTTATATACAAATGTTGTCACATATGCAAGTGACTTACTTGCATTGTAGAGAGTTGCGCATATAGTAAAAGATTGATCTTGGGATTTAGGAATTGATACTGGTATCGTTGAATGAAAACCGCGATGCATCGCAAAATCTATCATTTCAATCTGTCCTACTCAAAGGAGTGATTTGTTCAGGAATCAGACTACACTGGTTGCCCTGTATGTTTCGTTTAGTAGATTCAAAGAACAGGCTCATAGGAGTCATTAGTTCTGGAATCAGACTACCCTAGTCTTGCAGTGTTGCTGCCGAAATGCAGGATGGCAGAGGAAGAGTCAGTGGGAAGTGGCAGTGATAACTGTTTGTACAATACAGTTATATTCATCAGGACAGAGCTACTTGATTGGTTAGAGAAACTATACCACAACCTTAATCCTAACAAATCAGGTAGCACTTTATTCATAAATATAAATCAGTCTTTACAGCAGCAGTTCCTTGATCTCATTTTTCAGATGGCATTCTTGAGAAAAGTAAATGCTAACACGCAAGCATCCAGACATCTTTTCTTGTTATCCATTGGCAGTAAACAAGATAATTTGGCTAAAGTGTCCATAGCACAGGAACTGATGTGATGTCTACTCGACCTATAGTTAAGCGTTTTCTTTTTTTAGAGAGGACGCATCCATTCCACAGGCTTCACAAGCCTGGTCATGTCAGCTGGAGAACCACACGCCTAACTAACCCTCTTTTGTGCAGAATATGAGGAAAACACAGTCAAACTGAAAACTTTTGGAATTCCTCTACATGATTCTCTATCCTGTGGCATCGCTAGTAGTGGTGGGAGAAAAGAAATCAATTTAACGATGCATCGCGATTCATTCTACAATAAATCTATTCTGAGTTCAATTTAAATTGTAGCAGGGCAGTGACGCTTGAGCACGCTAGAGACAGAGTTGATAAGAATATAAGTTTAGACACTAAAGATGGTCACCAGTCCTTGACTACTCGGAAGTGACAGCAATGATCGATCATGAAAATGATGATTGAATATGATTATGCATGATGTGACTTTTCATTATATTCAAAATTCAGTGACAACTATGCACAAATGTGTTTGATTTGACACTTTGCTAAATTTTCCATATTAAAATATTTTTCAATTTATCAATAAACATCACGTAAAGTCCAGTAAACATAAAAAGCTAAATTAATATTTGGTGTAACCACCTATGCCATCAAAACAGCCCCAATTCTCCTAGGTACAACTGGTTTTTCTTGGTTGTTTGCAGATAGGATGTCCCAAGCTTCTTGGAGAATTCACCACAGTTATTTTATCCATTTATGCTGTCTCAATTGCTTCTACCTCTTAATTTGATCCCAGACTGACTTGATGTTTAGTGAGGGGGCACTGTGGGTGCCATGCCATCTGTTGCAGGGCTCCTTGTTCTTCTATTCTATTGGCAAAATAAATGTTTGGGAGTCTAAAATTTGTTTTCGTATTGACACTAAAGCTGAAGATATAAATAACCATCTTAAGACAAATGTTTTTGTGAAACATCTTATTTGCAGAAGACTTTTGCAACTCTTTATTTCACTAGACGAGGATTATTGAGGAATAATGTCTATTATTACTCACATGATATGATAATGGAAACACGATGTATGTGACGACAGGGGACGTTTCCATATAGTCACATTTTTGTTTGAATGCCCTCACTTCAATTTAAAGCAATTGTTTATCTGATCAAAATAACAAAATATACTGGTTTTCGCCAATAATCGATAGTTCCAAAAAGCCACTATTGTCACCGATTAATCTGTAAAACCAATATATCAGTCTACCACTACTTGTAATTTTTTGCACCATCAACTGTTCAATTGCTTTATATATTGAATCTGCAAAGGTGATAACTGCTCTCAAACATTTCTGCTACATAACTCTATTCCTCCACAGGAATTCAGAGACTTTATTCTGCACAACTGTGACTTTACACAAATGTCTCCAGTCCTAAAGTCAGGGTGAAGGTAACTTATAAAAGGAATATTCTGTGTTCAATACAAGTTAGGCTCAATCAACAGCATTTGTGACATAATGTTGATTACCACAATAATTCATTTTGACTGGTCCCTCCTTTTCATAAAAAAAATAAAAAATCTGGGTTACAGTGAGACACTTAAAATGGAAGAGAATGGGGCCAATGTGAAGCTTATAATTTTTAAAAAGCAATAACATTAATTCTTCTGCTAAAATATATGTATTATTTGAGCTGTAAAGTTGTTTAAATGATAAAATATGGGTTTTAGAGTGTTGACATTACATCGTCATGGTAACAAAGTTGTCAAATTTGCTATAACTTTACACAGAAAAGATTAATAAGTGATTTCATCAAGCTAAAATCATGATTACATGCATATAATTTGTCTAGTGGCGTAAAAAAAATTGGCCCTGTTCACTTCCATTATAAGTGTCGTACTGTAACCTAGATTTTTGCTTTTTTTTTTTTTTTTTAAAGAAAAGTAGGGGCAAGTCAAAATACATTTTTATAGTAATAAATATTATGCCACAATGCTGTCGATTGAGCTTAAATTGTATCGAGCAAGGAATATTCCTTTAAGTAGGTACACGACTCGCAACCTAGAACATAATTAAACTACTTAAGCTATTCTCGAAGTCACACAAAACTTGATACCCAACTCTGTGATATAAAATATCAATTTAATCTTATAAACTCCATCACAAACAGCCTGGGCCAAACACTCCCTGACACTCTCTGCATAACAGACCATCTGCCTTAGTCTGCTAAATTAAACAAAGTACAGGCTTTTAAAGGGATAGTTTACCCACAAATGACAATACTGTCATAATTTAATCACCCCTATGTTCTTCCAAATCACCTTTAATTCACTCCAATTTGCAGTAGTTGATCTGCTGAATCATGAAGCCCACTCAGGCTCAGAGGAACAAACATCATACAAAAGCATCATCAGCATTACAAAAGGGCAACATGAATGTCCTGACTGAACTTCTAACAATCCAACAGGCATCAAAACAGTGTAGACAACTGTGACTGTTGTCTCTATTTTCAGCCCTCTGACCACACAAGGACTGGATTAAAGTCAAGGAGAGGGGGACAAATAACATAAAGCTGGGTTTACTGACAGACTAAACCCAGTTCAAGACTTTAAAGGATTTTCAACGTAATAGCATCCCTGACAGAGCAGATTAATCCAAATTGAGTCTTAATCTGTATTCAAGAAACAACCCAACAGTGTTCCCAGATGACAAACTAAAAAGTTGAACTGTGCTGTGATTAAGTTGGTTGCTTTAATAAGAGGTTGCCCAACTAGAGTGAAACCCAAGCAAAATCTTTCATTATCTTTCATTTATGCCATTACAACGTTGTAGACCATACAATAATGGACGGACGGAGAGCTAGATAGACAGATAGACAGATAGATAGATAGATAGATAGACAGATAGACAGATAGATAGATAGATAGATAGATAGATAGATAGATAGATAGATAAATGAATGAATGATAGACACAGACAGACAGACAGACAGATCACAATCTTACAATAAAACTAGATAATTACCATTCTAGGCCAATATAACATGCATTTCTATGCCATATACAAGACAATAACAGCACAAACAAAAACACTACTACAGAAAGGGTCTATGTTTTAGATTTCAGCCCATTACAATCGTCGGTTTATTCATTTGCGCAGTCGCGCGCACAGGCCCACCTCACTTGCGACGTGAAACTTCTAACAACTCAAAGGAATTCAACCGGGCAATACTTTTCCTTCCCCTTTTGAATTCCTCTTACTAAAACATTGCATTTAGTACAGAGCTAGGAAAAAGGCTACCATTTAAACCTTACTAGAATGAGATTGGTTGAAAAAAGACAACAGAGAGAAAGAAAGTCAAGGCTGCACTCTACCCACCCTTACTTGAGTTTTCCAGGACAAGCTATCCGCTCCAGCTATTCACACAAGCATTTTTTTTTTAGGCTATGTCGAAGTTTTAGGAAGCTGGTGGGATGAAGTGAACTCTTAAAGCCTTTTTCAGTAGTTACTCTCCACCGGTTTGGAGTGGTTGAGGGAGTATGCGGAGGAATCCTGCTCGCGGTGAACGTTGTCGCAGGTTCAGAGCTCAAACTAGAGTTCCTGTTGCGCTCTACAGGGAAATTCAACAGGAAACTCCATCGCCGCGATACGGCATAACGCCAGAAGGGGGCATTCTGGATCAGGGTCACTCAGGAATGGAATTCACTCGCTGAGGAAAATTCTCTCATCATAAACTCACCCTCATGCCATCCCAGATTTGTATTAGATTTTAGAAGAATATCTCAGATCTGTAGGTCCATACAATGCAAGTGAATTGTGGCCAGAACTTTGAAGGTCCAAAAAGCATATAAAGGCAGCATAAAAGTAAACCATACAATTCCACTGGTACATGTCTTCAGAAGCGATATGATAGGTGTGGGTCAGAGATGGGTCAATATTTAAGTATATTATAGTTTTCTATAAATTCTTCCTGCAATAGAATGTGAATTGCCAAAAACAAAGGAAAAATGTGAAAGTTTAGATTTATAGTAAAAAAAAGAAATAAAAAAAAAAGACTTCAATTTTGAAATGTGCTTAAGTTGGATTTGTCATCTGCCACCAAATGTAAAAACAGGTGAGTTTTCTGAAGCGAGAGAGAGATATATTTTGTACTTCTCCTTTTATAAAAATAAAAGTAGTATGAAGCAGCTTTATATCTCAAGGGAAAGGACTTTAATATATGCATTTTTTATTCAGCACAATGTTAACAGCATTAAGCAAACAACACATACAAAGTTTTAAATGCATACAAATTTACTCTACAATTTCCAAATGTAGTTGATATTCTGTACAGTTCTTGTCTTTGAGTTTTAGTTCAGATGCTATTCATTGTTGAGTTTATCATACATATTTAAAACACCACAACACTGAATTGTTATTGACATAAAAAAAAACAAAGCTTACAAGCCTAAGATGGTTTGCTGGTCTTGAGTGGTTTAAAGCAGGTCTCCAAGCATCAGCATATCTCACAGCCTGACCAATGAAAGTGTACAAGACCCCTCTAAAATCAGCAAACAGACCAGCCTGATCAGGATGGGAGACTAGCTAAAACCATATTGGGTTGGTTTCAGAAGGGATGTCTACTTTTCTCGCATATCCACTATATTTACGTAGGGGACACTGACATTTTACATAAATCTAACATATTCAACCATAACACAGGCCAACACAATGACGAAAAAGTACCAGTCAGACTGCCCACAAAATGCCACTTCATCTTGTAGCATTATCTGTGCTGTAGACAGACCACTGTAACACGTGTTTTACTCTGTTTACAGACACAAACTGTGACTTCTGATGTACTATGATGGTCAAGATGAGCAACAACAGTACAGCAGCCATCATACAGTAGTACAATACATAATTGGTCTTGTGTTCAGTGCTTTGGATTGAATAACCATGTTCTGTTTGTTAACACTGTTCAAATCCAGCCATTAGCGACAGCGCCAAGGACTCCACTGTAACAAAACACAGGAACACACATTGTGATTAATAGGCTTCCAGCTTGAAGGTTCAAGGTTAAAGCTCCAAAAGTGTGGGAGACAAAATTTGAGTGGCTCTGACAAAAACATGACTGGGTCACATTTTTCATGATAAGCACTTTTACCCCCACATTTCTCATTAAGTTAATATGTCAGGATGTTTTATTTTTTGTTTTTATTTCTCAATGATGATTGTTATTACTGTAATACAGTAATGAAATTCATCCAGTCTAGACATTATATTTTTTTTATGATTAAAATCAGAATAAAGGCAAGTACAAACAATACTACCATGATTTATAAATATTTTACCATTTAATAATTAAAAAATATTAAAACCATTTAATACATATGTTTTACATTACAACAGATTTATATGTTTTTGTATCACAGTAACGAGAACTGGACTGTGAATTGCTTAAAAGGATTGTTCACCCAAAAATGAAATTTAACAGGAAACTCCAGCGCCGATACAGCATAACGCCAGCAGGGGGCATTCAGGATCAGAGTCACACAGGAATGGATTTCACTCACAGAGGGATGAAAATTCTCTCATCATTAACTCACCCTCATGCCATCCCAGATGTGAATAACTTTTTACTGCTGAACACAAACAAAGACTTTTAGAAGAATATCTCTGCTCAGTAATTCAATGCAAGTGAATGGTGGCCAGAATTTTGAAGGTCCAAAAAGCACATAAAGGGAGCATAAATGTAATCCATAAGACTCCAGTGGTTAAATATATATCAGAAGCAATATAAGTGTGGGTGAGAAACAGATCAATATTTAAGTCCTTTTTTTACTATAAAATCTCCTCCCTGCCCAGTAGAAGAATGTGAAAGTGGACAATTATAGTAAAAAGGACTTAAATATTGATCTGTTTCTCTTTCACACCTATCAGATCACTTCTGAAGATATGAATTAAACCGCTGGAGTATGGATTACTTTTATGCTGCCTTTATGTGCTTTTTGGACCTTCAAAATTCAGGCCACCATTCACTTCCATTGTATGGACCTTCAGAGCTGAGGTATTCTTCTAAAAATATTTGTATGTGTCCAGCAGAATAAAGTAAGTCATCTAGGATGGCATGAGGGTGAGTATATATGATGACAGAATTTACATTTTTGGGTGAACTATCCCTTTAATTGTCAATGTTAAAATGCAGGGGAAATATGATTCATACAAAATATATATAATTTGTATAATTGAATTTTTCCTTTTGAATTTGGGGTAAAATGGAAATGTTATGGACAGGCTTTGTTAGATTTACCTAGTCACTTAAAAAAAGTAATGCAGTGGAGTACTTACAATGAGGAAATGAGCCTCTGCACACAGCCTTGTTTAAAATAGTCACCAGAAACATGTGACAGTTTTTCAAATCTGACTCCATTTTGTCAATCGACTCAATTCTGAGAAAGAAATGCATATTTTTGAAAAAGTAAAAAAGGGAAGTGAAACCTCAAAAAATGAAATGAAAATGGCAAGACAGCGACACGTGATTAGACTAGAACATCGGTGGAGAACCCATAAGTGATATAATAGCTCTGAACTTACTTCCAGGCCCCAAAACCAGCCTGCCATCTGTCAGAGAAGATGAGCACCAAATTTAGCACCTTCGTGATGGCCTCCTTCACAAAACTGACCTGCAAAGACACCATAACCTGAAGTGATGAATCTAAATATTATGCAAATTGGACACTGACTTGAATCAAATATAATGTTGACAACATTTAAAATGCTTTTAAGGTATTTCAGGGCTTTTTGTGACAGATAGAATATCTGGTCAGTGTAATTCCAGCATACTTTCTCTCTGAGCAGGCATCGGTCATGAATGGTGGACAAGTATCTATAGTGGATTTTGATGAGCTGGTCCAGGTCCTTTGCCTCCTGTACTTGATGCTGAAATTCAAGACCTGTACTGTGAAGGATCTGAAGAACATAAAAATGTATTAACATTTTGAAAGAGTGAACTGATACTAGTCTACTCATCAAATGTAACACATACCCTTGTCATAATGTAGGTGTGCAGGCTGTTGACAAAGTGCATAAGTTTGACTCTCAGGAGAAACATTCGGTGAATCTGCTGGTTTATGGGCTCTTTGACTGTGCTCTCCTCAGACTGGCCTCCTTCTTGCCTATTGGCAGCTACCGTCAAATCTGAGGGAAGATTCTATTTTAAGATACCGTATGAACAAGTGAACTGAAACCACCCTGATCTGTCAGTAATGTAAATAAAGATAGTTCCTGTGTCATATGGGAAAAGATAAAGACCTGTGACAGCTGCATGGAAAGGAGTTACAATGGTACCTTGAACTAAAGATAGAAAATTAAGAGGGCAGGGACATGACGCCATGTAAGGTTTGGACGTGTGAACGGGTAATCTCTGTGCACTTTGCTAGTTTTAACATTATTAATGACATAAACTGGTGATATTCGATACACTCTGTTCCATAATTATTCTAGGAGGACAATGTGTAAAATAATTGAAAATCCTCGGGCTCTGGAGACATTAAAAGACACTTATGTGCTCGGGCTGACACCCCTGGGTGGGCCCCGAGCCGGGAGTTGATTTGGTCGGAGAGGTGGGGAAAGATTGGCAAGGGATGTTGGGCATGTTGGCGGTGCTGAGGGTGTCATTGCTGGCATGGAGGATCTTGCTGTGGTGCGTAGATCGATCGCTGCCATGGTGGTGGGATTCTCTGGGATGGTTGCAGGAGTGGGGTATGTCGAGAGACGGATCGATTGTCTGGGGTCATTGGAGAGGGAATTGGCTGCTGGTACGCTGATGACCAGGGTGGATTTGCAGCGTGTCTAGGAAAGGGTAGGAGGACATGGAGAACCATGGCCGGGGGAGTGGCATCTGAGTCATCGTGGTTTCTGGGGCCGAGGAGGGTCAGTATGTGGTGGAATTCCTGGATGGGGTCTTTCTGAATCTGTTTGACATGGCGGGCCATGGGCTGCAGGTCGGGCAGGCTCGCGGTGTTCTGGCTCGGTGGTCTGCTGGGGGAGAAAGGCCCCCATCGGTTCTGGACAAATTTCTGAGATCATCCGTTGGAGTGAGTAATGCAATCGATTCAAGCAATGCAAGAAACTCTTACATCAACGGAAGTTTGCTTTTACACTGATGTCTCCGGCGAAATTGAGAATAGATGCTAAGTATGGCCGTAAAACATTTTGTTTATTTTTGTGCTGGTTCCGCCTAGCGGCTGGAGTTTGTTTTATGGGATAACACACCTTCGGGACAGTTATGTGGATGAATCTATCTTTACGTTTATTCCACCTATTTGCTTATAGATTATTTTTAGTTGTATAACTCTATCATAAAATTTGTATAAAAACACCGGACTTGAGCAATCCAATGGCAAAGTTGTCGTGGGGGCTCTTGTAGGCGTGCATGGACTGTTTGAATTTAGAGGGATGGATGCCAGTTGGTGCTGTCGTGCATGGGATTAATGTGTATTCTTTTCTTTTTCTATTTGTTTGGTTGTGGGGAAAGTTCAGGGTTTGATCGTTGCACTAAAGTTGGAATGTGGTTTTTATCATTTTGTTTTTGACATACAATCTATTTTGTTCAATATGTCAAAATATCAGATGTTAATATGAGTGGATTGTCTCTCTCCATGTGGAATGTGAAAGGGCTGGGGCACCCCATAAAAAGAAGGAAGGTTATTTCTCTTCTTAAGCATAAGTAATATGATATAGTGTTTCTTCAAGAAATGCATCTTTCCCCGCAGGACGCTGAAAAATTTGGGAAGATATGAGGTGGACTTTTTTTTTTTAGTGCTGGCTCAAGTAAGAGAAGGGGAGTCATTACACTGATAAGTAAGCATCTAAAATTCAAATGTCAAATTAAAGATACATTTAATTAAAGATCAATTAGGAAAAGTCATTATTGTTTTAGCAGAATGGGAAAAGTTTTAATTTGGCTAATATTACGCACCTAATATTGACGATCAGGGCTTTTTTTAGATCTGGAAGGGATGTTGCAAGCTGCTGGCACCCCTCATGATATAATATTGGGAGGAGTCTTCAATCTTTTGATGGACTCAGTCCTTGATCATAGTAAAACAAAAGTGCGCAAGCCCCCTAGGGCAACAAATGTGTAAAAATCTTGGTCTCAGAGATATCTGGAGACTTTTGAACCAATCTGGTAGGGACTATAATTTTTATTCAGTTCATAAGATCTATTCTAGAATAGATTTATTTTTATTTATTTTTTTATATCTGATTCCCTCATTTCATCTGTTGTTGTTTGCACAATTGGAAACATTTTAGTCTCAGATCACACCCTGGTGTGTTTAGAGGTGTTGCCACATATGGAGAAAAGGAAATCATATAGTTGGCGCTTTAATGTATACCTGTTGCAAAATCCTGAATTCCAACAAACGCTAAGGCTGAAATCAATGTTTTATATGGAGACCAACTGGTCCTCAGTATCTTCTGTGGGTGTGGCTTGGGAGGCACTTAAGGCAGTCCTTATGGGCCGGATCATACAATATGCCTCATTCACCAAAAAATCCAAAGCACGAGAACTCGTGGAGTTGGAAGGGAATATTAAAAGTGCCGAGGCAGAGCTGAAGCATCGAATGATGTCTGATGGCCTCAGAGAATTGACCCCATTAAAATACAGATATAATACTATTTTGTCCTGTAAGGTGGAGTTTTGGCTATTCAGGGCATGAGTGTTATACCTTGAGTCAGGGGACATGGCAGGAAAACAACTGGCTAGATAAATAAAACAGAGAGTGTCTTTTTCAACCTTTCTGTTGGTGGTGAAATATTTAACTTTTATATTAATTTTAAAAATGCTTTTAAAGAATTCCATTTTGATCTCTATAGTTCCACGTCTTCATCTACTGATGAGGATATTAGAAACTTTGTGGAACCATTAGAACTTCCTAAACTGATGGCTGAGCAAAACAATTCTCTTGATTCTGAGATAATCTTGGAGGAGCTTGGTGATGTAATTAAGGCCTTGCCTATAGGCAAATCTCCGGGGCCAGATGGCTTTGCCGCTGAGTTTTTTTAGATCTTATGCTACAGAACTGGCTCCACTTTTGCTGGAAGTTTATACAGAATCATTAAAGAATGGAAAGCTTCCGCCAACCATGACTCAAGCCCGGATCAGTCTGATTCTTAAAAAGGACAAAGTTCCAAGTGATTGTAACAATTACCATCCAATTTCTTTGATCCAGCTAGCTGTTAAAATATTGTCAAAAATTTGGGCTAACCGATTAAGTTATGACACCTCTTATACATATAGATCAGGTGGGGTTTATTCGGGGCCATAGCTCTTCTGATAACATTAGGCATTTCATCAATACCATGTGGTCAGTGGCAAATTATCAGACTCCAGTCGCTGCCATCTCCCTTGATGCTGAAAATTGCATTTGATATGGTAGAATGGGATTGTCTTAAGATTTTGGAAATGTACAGATCCGGGAATACTTTTATTGGTTAGATTGGTTACTTTATAGACACACGGTAGTGGCAGTAAAAACAAATAGATTAATTTTAGATTAATTTTACTGTGGATAGGGGCTGCTAATGGAACCATTAGCAGCAACGATAAGAAAGGAAGATGATTTTCCAAGGGTAGTGGCAGAAGGTGTGGTGAATAAGCTTATGCTTTATCCAGAGGATATTTCATTATTCGTCTCTGACCCAATTAGATCTATGCCTTAACTCCAGAGAATTAATAATTCCTTTTCTAAATTACATACAGAGTTAATTGTTCTAAATCCGAAGCTTTGGCTCTGACAGCGTACTGCCCGGAAGAAGTGTGGGCTAGGATTCTAAAAAAATGTCAAGTCTGTATCTAGAGATGCAAATCTGCTCCTCTTTACCCAGACTCTGTATTTTAAGTGATGGGGCAGTCATCAATATAGGGGATAAACACGTAAAAAATTGGGACCTCACCAGTGTTATGATTGGCAGACAAATTGTTTTAAGGGCATGGAAGTCGGCTGGAGTGCCCTCATTTCAAGAGTGGTCCATGGAGATGGGGAGGGTGGTGGCTTTCAAGTAGTGTCATGTAGAAAGCTGTGGATCTGGTATTCGTTTGATGGGAAATGGGGCAGCAATTTTGTGTTTTTGGATGGCTCTCGGGGAGGGGCAGTGGAGAGAGAAGCATAGTTTTAAATGTGTGTGACTATTATATATATGTATATCTATGGTCTATATTTTGTTTGTGTGTGTGTGTGTGTGTGTGTGTGTGTATACTTATATGTGACCGCAGGGATGTTTGTTGAGGGTCTGGTAATAGTGGGGGTTAAATGTTGATTCTGTGTATATATGTTTTGCTTTTCTTTGCTATCTGTATGAACCAATAACATTTTTTAAAAGTATACCAAATTAATCTGCCACTCATGTATAAAGGAATTTATTTCTGACCCCCCCTTTTAATTCAAAGAATATAGATTTATGTAACCTTGTTGCTTTTCTTGGCTTGTACATGAAATAGTGTAATAAAAGAGTATTTGTATTAGTAATCCATACTAATTGCTTCTCTTTGATTTTATTCCATATAAACAGAAGTAGTGAGAACTTCTCAATCATAACTTACCACTGAATCGCAATGTATCCAAACTATATTTAGCCCATTTGATTTGAAGTAACAGTAGGAAGACCTGATTGTAGATTTTCTGACACTCTGAACTAATAACAATATCTACAGGCCATGGAACCTGGTGAGAGACAGACAATAAATACAACCATTATATGATTACAATAACTCAGAGCAGAATAGAATAATTGCAGCAGTCAAAATCAAATAAATTCATTAAATAAATGTTGGATGTGAAACCTTATAACTCAGTGTAAGACCATCAAGGTTATTGACTGGCTGTTTTTTTCTTGCAGGGTCAATCGTTTCAAGACATATTGACAGCCTGTGGAATTGAGAGAAAGATGTGAGAAACAAAAACCAAAATTAAACCACAAATAGGAAGGATATTAAGGATAAAAGGTAGGTTTGAATGGTAAACCACGGAATCTCAAGAGCAGCATTGTTAGATAAGTGGCAGTACCGACTGCTGTCCTCTGGGTGTCGCTGTCCAACAGCCTCTTGCAGCTGAACATTAAGAAATGCTAGCTGCTGCCAGCTCTCCTTCTCCAGAACTTTGTCAAAGATGGCTGTGTAGAAATCATACATAGTGTCCCCAGCCTCCAAGAGGAAGTAGTTTCTCATTGCCTGCAAGTATCCCAGTAGCCTTGGATAAAAAAAAAATATTGATGAACTAAATGATCTTTAAACCATCTAAATCTATATTTAGGTTAATGTACAAAAGATTCTTCGGCAGTATTTCACCTATAGTCCTTCTTCAGGGTTCTCATGAGGTTTCCGCAGCATTCAATGTATCTCCTCACAATATGTGGGTACAGACAGGAGCGTAGGGTGAGCTCAAATGTCTGACATGTAACAGATTCTGAGGAACGGTCCAAAATCACACTACCACCAGAGAATTTCTCATGGAAGTCATTCTGTTCTAAATATAGCCTGCAAGAGTTGGGGAGAACATTACTTTAAGCTAATGATATAATGATCCACACCAAACACTGTTTAGAGTCTTTGTTTACAAGATACAATGAGACTGAAGAAAGTTTTAATCTTTAACAATCTTAACAATCTTAACTTGCAAAGTCAACATGCGCCTGTCGTCACCTTGCAAAATTGATAGCCAGAAGGGGGTCATGGATGTCATCCAGCTCCAGATGCCGTGCCACAACGGACTGCATCTTGATCAGGCTTTTCTTAGTAGCCTGTTGCTCTGTAACTGTATTTGTGGGCGACTCTTCTCCATGGCGAAGGCGTGTCTGCACTGATTCCAGGAAAAGTGTGTACAGACTCTTCCTTTCCGCATCTGTAGAAGAACACAAGTGTGAAGAAATACTAAAACAATCTTGTTTGTTATCTAACAAGTCTAATTGCTATAATAAACAGTGACAAAAAAAGACAATTTTAAGCAAATACAGAAACACAAATTAAACAACTATTTAGAAAATGAAAGACTAAAACGCATTCAGATGTTTGAGGTTTTCCTTTCCTCAGATCATCACTGACCTCTGGAGGAGCCATCTGCTTGCTCGGTCTCCTTGCAGTCCAGGTTCTTCAGCAGCTGCATGGATTTGCCTGCCATGATGATCTGCTTAAGTACAGGCTTGAGGAAGGACACCATGGTGTGTTGTCTGCTACTAGAGGACTGCTCCCCCCCGGAGCTTCCACTGGCAGCATCACTGAGCCTCTCATCGCTCTCCACAGGCTCTGATATGCTGTACAGTGTGTAAGTGGCATACCAGAAGTCCCTGTGGTTTACTGGTACATCCTTGTTCCTAGTAAACACCACCAAACATGAAACATGCAAAAGCATGTATACGTGACCCACTTATATGCAGTACTTACATATACACTTTATTAGGAACACCTGTACGCCTACTTATTCATGCAATTATATAATAAGCCAATTGTGTGGCAGCAGTGCAAGGCATAAAATTATGCAGATACAGGTCAGGAGCTTCAGTTAATGTTCACATCAACCATCAGAATGGGGAAACAATGTGATCTCAGTGATTTCAACCGCGTCATGATTGTTGGTGCAAGACGGGATGGTTTGAGTATTTCTGTAACTGCTGATCACCTGGGATTTTCACACAACAGTCTCTAGAATTTACTCAGAATGGTGCCAAAAACAAAACAAAAAACATACAGTGAGCTGCAGTTCTGCAAACAGAAATACTTTTTTGATGAGAGGTCAACAGAGAATGGCCAGACTGGTTTGAGCTGACAGAAAGGCTACGGTAATTTGTATAACCACTCTGTATAATTGTAGTGAGCAGAATAGCATCTCAGAATGCACAACACATCAAATCTTGAGTGATGTCCTAAACTTCTGTCCACCAAGAACATAAAGCTGAGGCTGAAGTGGGCACAAGCCCGCCAAAACTGGACAGTTGAGGACTGGAAAAATGTAGCCTGGTCTGATGCATCTCAAATATCTGCTGAGGCACACAGATGGTAGGATCAGACTTTGGCACCAACAGCATGAATCCATGGAACCAACCAGCCTTGTGTCAATGGTTCAGGCTGGTGGTGGTGGTGTAACAGTGTGGAAAATGTTTTCTTGGCACACACATTGGGCCCGTTAATACCAATCAATCATTGCTTGAATTCCACAGCCTATTTGAGTATTGTTACTGACCATGTGCATCCCTTCATGGCCACAATTAATCCATCTTCTAATGGCTACTTCCATCATGATAATGCACCATGTCACAAAGCAAAAGTTGTCTCAAACTGGTTTCATGAACATCACAATGAGTTCACTGTTCTTCAGTGGCTTTCCCAGTTACTGGATTCTGAATCAAATAGAACACCTTTGGGATGTGGTAGAATGGGAGATTCGCAGCATCCATCCATCCATCTTCAACAACTTATCCGAAGTCGGGTCGCGGGGGCAGCAGCTCCAGCAGGGGGCCCCAAACTTTCCTATCCCAAGCCACATTAACCAGTTCTGACTGGGGGACCCCAAGGCGTTCCCAGGCCAGTGTGGAGATGTAATCTCTCCACCTAGTCCTGGGTCTTCCCCGAGGCCTCCTCCCAGCTGGACGTGCCTGAAACCCTATCTCTAAGGGAGAAGCCCGCCGCCACCCTTCTGAGGAAGCCATTTCGGCCGCTTGTACTCGTGACCTAGTTCTTTCGGTCATGACCCAGCCTTCATGACCATAGGTGAGTGTAGGAACAAAAATTGACTGGTAGATCGAGAGCTTTGCCTTCCGGCTCAGCTCTCTTTTCGTGAAAACGGTGCGATACCGCCCCAACTGCCCCGATTCTCCGGCCAACATTCCGCTCCATTATCCCCTCACTCGTGAACAAGACCCCGAGGTACTTGAACTCCTTCACTTGGGGCAATACCTCCTTCCCCAGCATGAATGTGAAGCTGACAAATTTGCAGAAATTGCGTGATGGAATCATGTCAGCATGGACCAGAATCTCAAAGTAATGTTCCCATCATCTTGTGAAATCCATGCCATGAAGAACTAAGGCTGTTTTGAGAGCAAAGGGAGGCCCTACGCAGTATTAGTATAGTGTTCCTAATAAAGTGCTCAGTGAGTGTACTTGTGTATATACATGTTTCTTGTACCTCTGAATTATAAACTCTTTGGCTGGGTCAAATAAGTGACCATGAACAATCCATTCGTCCACAATCTCAAGGTATGGCCTGACTGTTTCTACCCAGAGAGAGAAAAGAAGAGCCACCTGAGAGGAAGGGGGAAAAGTCATAATTTTGTAAGCATAACTTAAAATACTTCTATAACCAATGCCAAACACAGTAACACTTACGGACTGCTCGGAGGCCTCGCCCACACTGTCATATTCTATGATGGCCTTGTAAAGTGTGTTGAGTAAGTGTGAGGCTCGTAACACATTGGGCGTTCCGGGAGGGACCTCAGCCACTCCGGTGCAGAAAACCCTGTGAAGCACTGTGATCTGAGCCAAATGAGGGCTTAACCGTTCTAACACAGCTGAGAGGGTCACAGTCTCATCTGTGGAGAATTGATTTGTCATTATTCATTAACAATAACATGATCAACTTTTTTTTGTTACATGCAGACACTTTCCTAATTTAATGTTCTCAAACGATACATAAATACATAA
>NW_026266570.1:0-25000 GCF_025860055.1 Xyrauchen texanus | reverse complement strand
AACCAGGCAGCAAGCGCAATTGAAAAGAATCATCATCATCGTTATCAGCTTCGATGTGAGGCACATGCTAACTATGTTATATTGAAGCTATATTGATATGTATTATATTAAATGAATGCTTTTAAAATAAGAATACAACATTAAAAACATGGGAAAATAAATTAAATGTATAATAAAGTATCTCCAAAGAACAACAATAAATGTAAGTCATCACATTACAGCATAGATTACATTGCGCCTTACTGGGAAACACGTGACAAAAAAAAGCATCATAATGCATAAGAGTTGATCAAATTAGATAACTGATAGAAACAGTTAGGAGAAATATTAATAATCATTATTACTATTACACAATATTTAATATCTTTATGTCATGACTACAAAGTGGAAAAAATCCCCAACAATATGAGGCATCTAAAAGGGACAATCCCCCTTTCAGATATGAATTTCAGGCCCTGATATAATACATAGTATAAGTGTTTCATATTATTACAGTTGTAATACTGAGGGAAATGGTAGTCAAGTGAGCTCATTTCTTTTGAAATTCCTCTGCCAGTGTGCCAGCAAGCAAGTTAGCAGCTTACTTTTAGGAAATTGCCAGGTAAAGTTGAAGGAAAAGATGCGAAGAGAATGAATTTTAGAAGACAGTTAGAAGAGTGATGTAAAGAGTGTGACCAAGGGCAGATGTCCCTGTGCTGTGGAATCAGCTGCAATAGTTCCTATATTCAATCATTGTTTATATATGTTTGTTTAGTTCACATTTATGCCACAATGTCATCTACTGTATAAAGTGTAGAAAAGAATGAACTCATATGAACAGAAGACAATTATAAATTATCAACGTTACCTCTGTATCAGAATTTCATTGAGACATATAATTCAACAGTGTGTGATATACCATATTTCATCACATTACAACATTCACCATGGTCAAAATACATAACATCCGAATTGTCCCCCCTTTTTAATGAATAGATAAGTAACGTGAAATTGAAATGACAGTATTTACCATTAAACTAGAAATGTATCTGTTTTTCATTTCTATTGCCTATTAAAATATGAATAGGGTCAAATTAATCATTATAAATACCACAACTTGTACTTGGGACTAAAATGTCACAGAATTGTATCCAATATGATCCAGCTACTACTGACCCCCTCTGGTTAAAGTTTGTCTGAGCTTTGAAACCTAACCTATTTATTCATAATAAAGCACTTAGGCCCTACATAATTTTCTCTAAACATTTGTTTAAAGCCTCTACATAGAAACATCAGCCATAACAGATCGGTGCAGGAATCAGATAAATATACTTTTATCAGACTGTATAACACATTTACAAAAAACAACAACAAAACAAAACAAAACAAAATTGGGAGAATATCAAACATATAACTTTAACAACAATCCACAACGAAATAGATAATCGTTAGGAAAGGTGTACTTACTTTTTGCCCATGGTCCGAACAGTCTTTCTCATATCTCATACGTCAAAAGGACAATCTGTCCATCTTCGGATTCAATCCATTTGATGCAGAAGTCGCTGTTGTAAACGTGAGCGCGCGGCAGGTAGAGGGCGCGCGTACCATGCACGTGCTCTCGCTTGTTGTAGTGGTCATCGTGACCATGGCGATAGCTTTACAATGCAAAATACAGAGATTATTGAATGTGAAATGTAACAGATTATTTCTGGATTTAAATGGCCTCTTTCTTGTTATATGAGTCATTGTTACATACAAGCATGTTCAAAAAATTAAAATAGTAGGCTATACTTACCTAATTTTTTAAAGGGGCAATCCGTGACTTTTGTCTTTGTGTCATCTTTGAGTCATCTTACACTGACACCTAGCGGCTTGGATGCAGCGTCATTTAAAATCAATAGTTTTCAGTTTCAGATACCAATGTAGAAATGTAGTAGCCTTTTCACAGTCAGCCATGATTACTTTGAACAATGAGTGAAAGTGTCCAATAACAGTATTATTCAGCTTGTCGTGTGATTCTAACATGGCAGCCCCCATGTGCGGACCCTCTCCATGTAGAAGAAAACAGCTTTTATAAGGTTACTGATATGACTGGAGTCTTTATTTTAATGTGAGTGCTCATGATTCTTTTTTTTTTATTTCTGTTTTTTAACATATATTCATGTCTTTAGGAGTTCAACTTTATTAACGAGGGAAAAAACTTACTGAGTGCACCTTTAAAACTTTAGAAACTTTTTAAACAATAGCTTAAAATAGGCTAAATGTAAGCACAAACATTTCACATGCTCAACAATTTGCATCACACATTCTTTTAGACAACATTTTGTGAAGATGGCTTAATTGTTTACGTAGCTTGTGCCACTTTTGATGATGTCCTCCTTTTCCTCTCTAGGATTTGAAAATAGATAGTTAGGTTTCAAAAGACAAAGAGCTCCACAAATGTGTCACTACTACCTGTAACCGATCCAGCATGCATCATTTATAGAGATTTTGTCTGTGTAACAGATAACAAATCCTGTATTCACACCTCATGCTCCTGTTCAATGGAAACAGTATCACCATCCTAATTAATATAGCGACACAAAATACTAATCTATTACTATTACATTATTGCAGCACAAAAGAGGTTGATATTAGAGAGTAGAAAATATAGTTCCACAAAAGTTATTAGGTAATTAACCAAGGCTATAAGTTTTAATAACCTAATATTGTTTTTGACTGGACAAATTATTTTATATCCAAAGTTAAGCCTTCATATTTTGTAGAATAAAAGCAGTCTTGGGTGTAATCTGATTACAAAGTAATTAGTAACTTTTGTTGTCAAAAGGTATTGTAATGCATTACATTACACGTTATTGTAATCAGATTACAGTTTCTGAATTTATTGAAGTAAATTACTTTTAAGTACATCACTTGGGGAATTTTTTGTAAAATAATATTATTTTTATAGAAACCATTTAAAACATGTTCAAATGTAGGCCTGTATCTGTGACAGCTGATGGGACAATGACAGTGAAAAAGAAGGAAATATACAGTATTGTGCAAAATCTTAGGCACATAAGGTGTTTCACAAAAACATTTGTCTGAAGACGGTTATTTCTATCTGCTACTTTAGTGTGTCAATAGGAAATGTAAATGTTATTCTCCCAAACTTTCCTTTTGCAAATAGAATAGAAGAACAGGGAGCCCTGCAACAGATGTCATGGCCCCCACAGAGCCCCCCACTGAACATCTAGTCAGTCTGGGATTACACGAAGAGACAGAAGTAACTGAGACATGCTAAATAGATAGAAGAACTGTGGCAAATTAATAAGAAGCTTGGAATATCCTTTCTGCCAACAACCAAGAAAAACTGTGCCCATGTGTAAGTAGGAGAATTGGTGCTGTTTTGAAGGCAAGTGTTCACACCAAATATTGATTTAGCTCTTTTTCTGTTTACTGGACTTTGCATGATGTTAATTGATCAGAACATCGATTCACGCCCATCGCAAGTCATTTCCCATCATGCTTGCAGTTTGCAGCTGGAACAATCCAACTTTGCGTGACTCGAGTGAGACTTTTTTGGAATACATCACAATTACATCACAGCAAGTCTAACCGGCATGCACCTGCCACTGATCACCCATGATCGGTTCTGCGCAGAACTTGCTCATTTCAAACGAGCCTAGTGCTATCTCTGTATGGGATATGTGGTTTGTATCACATTTCTGAAATATCTAAAACACGTGTCTTCATTAAACAAAAAATTATGGAAAGTCTTATTGGGAAAATTAAATCACAGGTACATTCAATTTATTTTAATCATATTTATTTTCATTTTTAAGCAATAGAATTTAAATTATATTCACTTGATCAGCCTTTGATCTCGAATGTGTCTCATCCAGTACGAGAAGTGAGAAATGTCCGTCTAGATGAGACACAGTAGTTACGCTCTCGCTAATGGTAGAGCCGCGGATGTGGTTAACACAATAAATAAAATAATCTCTGTGGGTTTGTATTGAAGGAAGCACTTTCAACAAACAATATTAATTAAACTTACTTCAAGTAAGCTATCGTGGGTAGTTACCTCGGGAATAATAATACGTTTAAAAATATTTTTAATTACATTTCACGAACAAAAAGACAAACATTAAAGAGAGCCTTTTACTCATTTTGAGTGGAAACTGCTGTTAGCAACAGCAAACTACACGATCAACTCACAACAGCTAACCGAATAAGTGGTGGGAAGTCGCTTGGAAGCCAAAATAATGTCAAACATCGATGAAAATACGTTAATAATAGTCCCCACTTTTTTCTACTATTGATTCCCAAGCATGTTTAATGAAGCATGTTGTCGTTTGCTGCAGAAATTCGGAGCTCTAATAGCACTGAATGCAATAATTGAAATGCTTAGCATACTTATGGACGGATCTTTATTGCCGTTTACTCTGTCAAATTAGAATCACTGGCTACATCACATATCAGCAGGCCTGTTTATTTAAGCCGTTCTGAAACATAACTGCAGAATCTATGGCTTTGTCTCAAAACCTAGTGAGCTGCCAACCTAAACAGCATTTTTTGCTTGTGCATTGTGCATGCTTCTGTGATTATCATTTATGCTATAAACCTATAATTTGACATTTGTCTTATTACCAGGCAAAGATCAGGAAAAACAAGTGGAAAATCAATACAAAGAAAGAAAGAAAGCCATACACATCTGGGATGGCATGAGGGTGAGTAAATGATGAGAGGATTATAATTGTTGGGTGAACTATCTCTTTAATTAGAAAGTAACAATTTTTTTTTTATATAATTAAAGCTGTAATATATCAATAACATATCTTAATTCAGTTGATTTCCAATTATATTGCACATTGTAGTCCAAAAAACTGTAACATTATTATAATTAATTGTATTGTTCTTTCCAAAAAAATTGCCCTGGATGTGGAGGTGAGTGTGAGTGTATGTCTGTCTATGTGTGGCCCTGCGATGGACTGGCGACCTGTCCAGGGTGTCCCCTGCCTTTCGCCCAATGTTAGCTGGGATAGGCTCCAGCCCCCCGCGACCCTGTACACAGGATAAGCGGTTGACGATGGATGGATGGATGGATGGATGTATTGTTCTTATTGTGAGGATGTCACCAATTGAGTTTATGCTCTTGAAAATGAAATTAAAATTTAATTCCATTTCTAACTTTTATTTTTTATTGTCACAGTGTTGCAATGTTATGATACATTGGTTTTTATGATGATATGCAAAATACACATCCCATTTGTCTGATCGGCCTTTTGAGTGTCAGGTTTTACTTCCCTTCTGATACAACTGTTGCGGTTCATATCAAGACAAGAACTAAAGTGTAACATTAACAGAAATATAATGTGATCTTTTATGATATACATTGTGTTGGAAATGCTTCTGTCCATTTTTAATAGATCAGGGTCAAGAAATTCCTTTGAAACAAAATATTTGTCCTATTTCCACATTTAAGAAGGTCAACCAGCCCATCTGCATTTGCACTTCAAACTGTTGCAGTTTAAATTCCACTTAACTTATAAAAAGAAAGCAGAATCTGCCCCTCCCTTTCCTATGAATTGCTGCTATGCATGCATACAGGATAACCATTAACATTTTACAGCAGCCATACACAAATAAACACGAATCTTCTCCAGCCTATTTCAAGCAGACTGAATGGCCTTTTAACGACCACCTTGTTGGTTGCGCAAAAAGATTCTAATATTTGTATTTATAGAAACAATTTAACTTCCAGGTTGTTCTACATATTCAATGTATGCAGGGCAAAGGTTAATCTTTAGGTATAGTTCACTCAAAAATAAAAATGATCTCATCATTTACTCAGCCTCATGCCATCCGAGATGTGTATGACTTTCTTTCTTCTGCTGAAAACTAAGAGTTTTTTGAAGAATATTTCAGCTCTGTAGGTCCATACAATGCAAGAGAATGGTGGCCAGAACTTTGAAGGTTCATAAAATACATAATGGCAACATAAAAGTAACCCATACAACTCCAGTTGTTAAATCATATCTTCAGAAGCGATATGATAGGTGTGGGTGAGAAAAGGATTAGTATTTGTATTTTCTTTTTTTTTTTTTTTACTATAAATTCTCCTCCCTGCCCAGAAGGTGGCAATATACACAAATCATGAGAATCACCAGAAATAAAGGAAGAATGTGAAAGAAGAGATTGATTGTTAAAAAAGGGCTTAAATATTTATCTGTTTTTAACCCACACATCATATAGTTTCCGAGTCATATGGATTACTTTTATGCTGCCTTTATGTGCTTTTTGGATCTTCAAAGTTCTGGTCACCATTTACTTGCATTGTATGGACCTACAGAGCAGAAATATTATTTTAAAAATCTTCGTTTGTGTTCTGCAGATGAAAGAAAGTCACGCATCTGGGATGGCATGAGGGTGAGTAAATGATCAAATGAATGAGAATTTTCATTTTGGGTGAACTATCCCTATAACTTCTCTTCTGTTTGGTCTGGAAAGTGCTGGAGAACAAGTTGGCCAGTGAACTCAAGCAAGTCATGGGCATCCAGAAACAAGAGTATTAGGAATGGGTGATGAAGCTTCATCGGAACCTACAGAACCCCAAAAACAGCATGATCAAGTGAGTAAAGGAGAGTGAGATTGGTAAAGACAAAGTAAGCATCAGTTTGTGGGTACGTCTATTTATTGTCATTAGATTATACATCTTTGTCTCTCTATCAGCATGCAAGTGCAACATGACTGACATATTCTTGGATTAACATCTTCTGTTGTTCTGAAAACATTTCTATCATAACTCAAATCTGAGGGCAGTGGTTGGTTTTTAGGAACATTAGAGGATGCCTATCAAGGAAAGATGTCCTGCTTATGTAAATCATTAAGCAAGCATGAAACATGGCAGTTTTTTGCTTGCTTTGCAAGTCACTCACTCCTTTGACACAAGAGATGTGCTGTTGGCAGAGCAGAGTTGATGAATGGATATGTAGTTTTAGATATGTGAAAGAAAAGAGAGACAGAGGAGCGTAAAGCTGCCCACACGGCAGCAGCATCTTCGAAGACGTTGGCACAGATTTTCTGAAGCATTTGGTTTTGATTCAGGAAATCCTGTCCATAAATATTTGATTTTGTTTGGCAGAATTCAGTAGTGTTGTATCAAATGAACATTTTGAATTGCTCAGTGACTGGGGAACACGTCTTCCTTTTGATCATAATATGATTGTGATATTTAGCAGTTGCTTAAAGACATAGTTTGCCCAAAAATGAAAACTCTGTCATAATTTCCTCACCCTCATGTCGTTCTAGTCAATAAAGAAAAAACGTAATCTTTTCCTTTTTGAAGATTAAAGCTTCAGTCGAAAATATTTCACAAAACTTCTTTATATCTATTGTGTTCCGCAGAAGAAAGTAAGTCATAGGGGTTGGGAACAACTTGAGGGAGAGTGATGATGGGAAATGATGACAGAATATTTTTTTTAGGGTTAACTACTGATTAAATTATTTACTATCATTGGTGAATCAAATTAGATGAAGTTCCAGTTTGAATCAATCAAATTTTATTTTGACGTATTAACACCATCTACCACATGAGTGAATAGTGTTACAGTTGACTTGTAGCAAAACATCTGTATTTATCATTGTGATTGATTTGGTACGCGTCAAAGTTGATCCAGTTATTTCTGTTAAAGTAAGGAGGTCATCGTGCAGTCCGGTCAGCTGGGGGAGACGCAGGGGCTCGGCTCTACGAGGAGCAGCGACAGCTGGAGGGAGCTTCACCATCCACTTAAGTATGACGTCTCCAGGGAAACAGCGGCCGCTACAAAACTAACTCGCTAAACACAGGTTTAAATGCTCCAGCGCAGTAATTTACACCCACTCCTAGTGTGTTTTCAGTCTCTCTCTCTCAAGCTCATTATAAGCACAATGTTTTGTGCCTACTTGTACTGTAAGCATCAACAGGCTTTTATAGGGTTGAAGTATAGAACAATTAAGTGTGGCAGATGCTGATTAAGGTTAAAATCATAGATGTCATAAATAAATAAAAAATTATGGATAAATTATAGCTACCAATGTGTCTTTTAGGGGCTCATCTGAAGACCATGCACAATCTGCAGCTGGTGCGATCTGACGTGTTTTTTATCTCAACAAATTAAAAATTTGAAACAAGATAAGCAAAATTCTTATCCACTTTGGCAAATAGTTTTTTCTTTTTTTTAAGCGTAAAACAAACAAAATGTGTTGTATGAGGTTTATGCTTAATATGCCAATGGGGTAAGAAAAATAAACCTAATTCAAGATATATTGTCTAAAAACAAGTCTCATTATCTTGTTTTGCCTCTCAAGTAACTGTAGAAGTAACTGATTAAACTGTAAAATAAGACAATAAATACTGAATATTTTAGCAATAAACTAATAATAATAATAATAAAAAGAAAACGCAAGGTTTTTTATTTTGTGTGGATTACACTAATATATTTACTGTAAATGTGTCTGACACTAGACTTTGCCACAGTGTCCCAAGAATGCACCGACTTTCACTTCTACAGAGTGGATGAGCATCTTGAAATTGTCCAGCAGGTGGTGCTGTATGCACGAGCACAGCGCAACTACAAAACAGAGAGAGCAGCCCGGTGAGTGACACAACAACTGCGTGTGTTTGTGCCCATCCAAAACCAGCACCTCTGCATTGCACCATCAGATATCCAACTTCAGTCCTTCCGCAAGGAAGTGTTCAGTTTCATTCGACTGAGGCTTGCTACAATGAAACGCGATACACATTTTTTCAAGATGTTTTGCCAGATAGTGGAATGCACTGGTTTTGCATTTTGCTAATATAGATCTCATTAACATTGGGACATTTTTAGGTTTTTGTCACATATGTGTGTGATCAAACGTATACAAATATATAAATAAAATTTTAGCCTATCAAGGACCTGTCTAGATCAAAAGTAAGAAATTCTATTTTGCAAAATAAAAAAAGAAGTTTGTTTTGCGAGTTTTTACATTGTGACAATTAAGCATATCCCCCAACAATTCACATTAGTGTAATTTATAATAAAAAATTTAAAAAAATTCCCATCAATGCAATGTGAAGAAAAATATATTGTTTAAATTGTTGCATATTAATACATCATGATAGAATTTGATTTACTACCTTTAACCCTTTAAGCTCTGAAGGTGTTTTTAAACATGTGTGTTTCAGTGGCATGCCCAAACTTAAAGGCTTATAACTCTATAAAAAAACAAAGAAGGTCAATTGTTTAATGATATAGATTATGATAAATGATGAGACTCTCAGCCTAAGAAACTGCTGAAAAATAATAAATAAATAAAAAAAACTTAAGCCAAAAATTAACTTTTTTGCTTATTTATTTATTAATTTATTTTTGTGACATTTATATATCTCAGAGTGCAAATAAGGTAGCTCCAAAAACTGCTTTTGTTATGTTCCTAATCATGTCACCTGAGTAAAATTTTGTGTTGATACAACAAAGCAACCAAAGTTTGTATTTTCTGAATCCTAATAAGATTAGTTTAGCGTTCCACGACTCTGGACAACGTACTGCATAATTTCCATCTGATCCAGAAAAGCTAACGTGCTAACGTGTTTTTAGCCAGATAGCGCATTATGTGCACATTGTGCTTTGTGTGGATTATCTAATGATCTATGCATCCGAATATGTTGTGTGTAGCCTTGTTTTAATAGGAATCCCCTTCTCAATATTTTATGTTCTGTTTATTTTTCGTAAAGTTATAAGCGAAAATGCGGGTTATAAGCAACACCAGTTTATATGTTATATGTATGTCAAACACATATACTTGGCTATTACTCGTTATATTTTTGTCTGTGAGTAAAACAAATAGGCTTGTTGTATTCTACTATTTAAGAGCTTTCCAACGACAAATGACACATGGCTATTTGATGTTTTTCCCTAATACAATATTATGTACAGTGCAACATTTGTAATCAATTATTAAATGGAACACTTCTGATTTTTCTGCAAAGTTTCTAAGCACTTGTTCAGTTTTGGTCATAATGCCTACATGCATTGTAAAGTATAGCTTCTAAGCTTAAAAACGATACCTATTTTATGTTAGTCGAGACTGTAGTCTTAATATTTGAATGATAATTTTTGTATTGGCGGGCCCCGTGCTTAAAAGATTAATGTATGTTTGTTAATCTATGCTAATGTGCGTCGATTAAAAATTTTAATCAATGAGCGTGTTTACATGCGATCTTACACTGATTATGCTTAACAAGCCAAAAATTTGTAAAGTCATGAAAAAGCTGATTTAAAAAAAAAATTATCAGTTTATGGGCATGCATGTAAATGCACTCATTGTGTACGGACAAGATGATTTTCATTACTGTATGACTGTAATAATAATCAAATGAGAATAATCTTTGAGAATAATGAGAATTACAAACACATTACAGCAAAACCCAATTTATGTTCACTTCTTGAATTTGTTTTAAATAGATGCCCAGAAATGGAGGCAAAAAATAAGATCATAGACAAAGACTCTTCCAATATCCTCCCAGGTAATTAAATAATTTCCATATGCCTGGCACTCTTTCAGCATAATTACTATTTGTTTGCACATCTAATACTACAGCACTTTCTCTTCAGGTGAATTTTTCATCACTTGCCACTCAAACTTGTCAGAGGTTCATATTGTGTTCCACCTCTGTTTGGATGATAATGTGCACTCTGGAATCATCACAGCCATTATGGGCCTGAGGAACATCCTGAAGGTCTGCTGCACCCATGACATCACCACCATCGCCACCCCACTGCTGCTGGTGCATGACATGTCTGAGGTAAGAAAGAGATTACGATCAGTTATCAAAACCAATAATCATCTCATAAAGTACATGGTGTGTTCAAAAATCCAGCTGAACCTCAACACTTCTATTATTGGAATCTATATAATTCTACATTCTAAGGGTGTCTCAGAGCATTTTACTGCCAACTGCAATCATTTAAATGCTTTTGGGGAAATGTTAGAGAGTTTGGCATTTACATTAGCATTTGGTTCTAGAACATGCAAACAAAAAAGCCAAATGCTTAAGATTAATCTATTGCAATCTATTCCAAAACATTTGAACTATATACTTGTTCCAGTTTTATACTATATAAATCACCGAGATCATATTCTTGCCCCATTCTGATGGTTGATGTGAACATTAACTGAATGTCCTGATCCACATGATTGGCTGATTAGATAATCACATGAAGAAGTAGATGTACAGGTGTTCCTAATAAAGTGGCAAGTGAGTGTATTTAGCCATTTATAGCCAAATTACAATGCACAGTGACCATACACTGCACTTGTGTTGACTCTGACATGCGTGGTGTCATTACAATGGCAACATGACTTAGATGCAGAATTTCATTTATGCAGAACCAAAGCATAAATCTAGCTAACACTATTCTTTTACTGCTCTCCAAGAACTTGTATTTCCTTCAAGAATGCAAATCTAGTTTCTTTTCCACTACCCTTGAGAAGTATGTTTCATTCTGGCTGAGATTTGCATTGCTCAAATAGGTGCAGCTCTCTTAGACTTTGTAATTTATAAACAAGCCAGAGTGTGTGATCTGGGTTGTGTTAATGTATGGAAATGATCATATCCTATTATGCAATGTAATGCACCATTTCCTCTTAAAAGCATTTATTTACATTTATGTGCTCATCTTTAGTCATTATTCATCTAAAAGACAGATCAAAACATATTATGTAACATTATGACCAAAACATCAAAACCATCCTGATTATAATTTCACTTTTGGCTCATTCAGTAGATTCTTGTGGTGCTGCTATATACCACATTTTGGGAGCATATGAAACCAGATTAATTAGTGTTCTCCACCCAAAGTGTACAGGCCGTTTTTTTCCTAACTTGCTCAACCTCAAAACTCTGTCGTCTGATTTTGAAATGGTCTATTCTGGACCAGACTGTCTGGACAGACCAGTGTAGTCTTAATTTAAAGAAAGCCTCAATGACAGCCTCTCTGACCACTGACTGATGTTGGGGAGTGTTCAGGAAATGTTTTCATATGTTCAGGAGAGGTGTGTTCTTCCAGCCAAAGGAGCTAAGTCCAGTAAAGTTCTTGCACACTTTGAATATATGCTGCTCTACAAGGAATGATTTGAATACCTTCCTGGTATTCCAGATTGTTAGAGAATATCTCAGTCCTCTGTATAGGAGATGACCTTTCCCTGGTGTCTTAAACGAGCTGAGCTTGTCTTCAAGTGTGTGAAAGGTGAGCAAGCAAAAAGGTCAAATATAGAAAGTGCAAACACTGTCATTGTAGCTCTGGGGTTTTGTTAATAAAGAGGAACATGCCAGTCACAAGGTTCTGTAGAATTTTAGCACTAAATGTTTTACATTGTTTGTTGCTGTGCATTATTTTAGTGTCATGTGGTTTGAAAATGGGTTAACTCTATTACTGGTCCTTATAGAAGCGTAATACTGGGTTGCAAGATATTGTATCAATTAAAAAAGGCACATTTTGGATTATCGATGAGTTAAGACCAACTGAATACTTTACCCTGTTTGTTACAAATGTCTGAATCTTCTTTGGCATTTTCAGATTTTATGATACAAATCCGTGTTCATTTAGAGGGCTAGCTAGTCTCCACATTTTGATACCTCAGCTTGATGTTCCCGCTTGCTTGTGAAATCGGCGGGGTTTGTCACATTTGCACCAGGGTGGCGTATTAAGGGCAGGTTTTAGGACAACGCTGCACGCTATTGGCCCGATGGGGGGAATGCAGAATGATTTTTGTCTTGCGACTTGATAGCCCTGGTTCGCACTGGCCTTATAGTTGAAAAACTGTTCACCATTTATTTACCAGTTTGGTCACTGCAATAAAGGGTTACTAAAATGTTTTACTTAGTTCAAAGTTATGAATCAAACAACAATCCAGGAATGTTTGTTACAATGTAATCATTGTAATAAACATAAGCTATATAGAGTAAGTACACAGCGTGTGGGTAATGTCTAGACAAAAATGTGGTTTTAGGGAATTTTTTTTAAAAGGTGCTTAAGGATAAAACAAGCAGGTGTGAAAATAAGTCCCTGGAGACTGAGCATGTGCCAAATGACAGGCACTATTGTTTGAGAATACAAACTGAATAATAAAGACCATAAATGCACTATTTTTTTTAATGCAATGACTGTTTTTCCCTAAACAGACATGTGGCACCAATATGTTTGTGCACCTCTGTCTTACTGATCTTTCTTAGAGTATCTCAGAAGAGATATTCTCAAGTGGTTTTATTGTCGTTCAACCATATACAGTTAGTAAAGTACACAGTGAAATGAGACAACGTTCCTCCAGGACCATGGTGCTACATAAAACAACATAGGACAAACACAGAACCACATTCTACCAACTGAGCAACATACTGCCTCAGATCTTCAGAGTCACCTCGACGCTCACGCTAACATCAAAAAGCTGATGGAGCCACACATACACAGGAACATTGACCCAAAGCAACCCTTGTGCTCACAACACTTTAACTGCCAATCACAGTACAATGTAAAAATGGAAGAAATAGACACATGTGGCTCCATTTGGGTTTCTTTAGACTACCACAAAGGTGGAACCCTTTGGAGAACCTCTAGCCATCTTTTCCAATTGAGCAGCTTTATGAGGTGGAACCCATAGATTCCTACAAGAACTCTGTAGTAACCCCATAATAAAGGTAAGGCACTTCAAATATATATTGAAGTTCTATGAGTAGTCCCTAAAAAGGGTGCCTAGATGTTCTCCAGAAGGTTTCGCCAGTGTGGCAATCTTAGGAACTCCAAATGGTGCCATTTTACAGTAATCATTTTCAGAAATTATGAAGAAGAAATTCGATCAGTAAGCTGTTTTGAAATGCACTGTCATGTGTTCTACACAAGCCTGTCAGAAGAGACTACAAACCATGTCCTGATTATTACAATAATGAATATTCACCTAAATTCATAGATTTGTACATCTTTGTACATCTGGAAAGTAGGACGTGCCAATAAGACAAGCTGTGTGTGAATGCTGCATTGCAGTCAACCACCTTCAGCGTCCTGTCGTCTTTCTCCCACAAACACCAGATAGCGCTGTTCTGAAGTGCACACTCATTTCTCATTAGAGGAAGTTTGAGGTAACCAAAGCTGCTGATTCCACATGTCAAATGAAACCAACCGTACAAGCATTATAAGTGATTAACCATGTGTTTGTATATTAGGTGCCAGTTGTAAGCCCTGGCATGTATGCAGCTATATTTAAACTGTGTAATCTTCAAAATCGGGGCCATTACTTACATTTCTTGAAGCCTGAAAGCAGTTTCAACAGTTTTTAAATAGGAAATGTAAGACCTTTGTTTAAAATGTTTACCCTGTTTATCTTTTATTTCTAAAAGCGGCTTACTGAAGATATCTACATAGTGTTGATTGGGTTAGTGGGGAATTATTGATATCCAGTTGTTTTGTAGGATTTATTTTTTATAATGCCTTTAAAAAAGAAAATCTGCATGTTAACTACTTTCTATTTTGTGGAATTCTACCTAATGAGGATATTACCATACAAAGTAGAAAAGTAGGGCTAATCTGAGGGTTAAAGAATTTGCATCAGTAGTAGCCTTTTGTCTGAGACCACTGACATGGTAATCACCCATGTTCGTTACTAATATCAATTAGAGATGGGCATTTTGAGTACTTTTGTACTGGAGTACTCTAACACATAAAAACACGAGTAATTAATTACTTGAAATTTAAAATTTAAGTTAACCTTCAACATTTGAACCTGTTATTCTTATAAGAAAAATAGCACTATGCATAAACAACAACATCTATATTAAAAAATGACAGCAACAACAACATAAATTGGACACACATAGAAACATACATTCGAAGTCTTCTGAAATTATCTAACCACTTTAAATAGTTAAAATGTTATTTTTGGGTAAACTATTCTTTTAACAATATCATGCATCTGCAGCACCAACCAATTCAGTGTAGTTGAAATGACAAGATTTTGGTGAAAGAAGCAGTTTCATTGTTATCCTTGGCAGGCAAAAACACAAAGGAAAATCAAATTGCAATATTAGAGTAGTGTTTTTTTAATAGTCGAATATTTAAAGCTGAATGAGTACTTGATTAATCGATTACTCATGCACATCCCTAATGTCAATGCCATGCAAATACAGTGCACTTTATTAATTCAACTCTGAATTGTATTATTTGGTAATGTAATGATACTGATTTGTTAGTTTAGTCCCACTGCAGGTCTGTTAGCGATATTATACATAATACATATGTAATAACCCATTTATAACTATTCACATTCACCAAAGAGTGAGTTGTGTGATTAATGTGTTTAACGGAAATCTAATTAGCTCTAGTAGAATTTACTTCAATTTACAGGTAAAAAGAAGAAAAAAAATTCAGAGGTCAATCATTTGGCTTTAGCCTGCATGGTTTTCTTATATGCTTTTCTAATTATCTAGCAATTGATTTGATATATTGATTGAGTCAATCTGAGTGGATCACATCTGATCACAGTTCATGAAATGATGACAAAAGTTCTATAAGTTCCTGCTGTCCCTAACAAAGTTAACTTATCCCCTTATGTCCCAGAAGTCTCGCTGTCATTGGTGTTCAATTCTTGAGGTTGTGCAAAGGAAATGTGTCACCAAATGTCTCACATTCTTGGTATCAGTTAGTGGTGGAATCTGGTCTCCGGTTACCCATGCCTGGGTTAGGGGACTTGCTCAGCAGCACGACCTCCCCCTCTTTGCTTGCTGTTTTAACGTCACAGATCTGCTCTCTTTAGCCATCTCAGCCTTTCCCAAACTGTTATTTATTCAACCTGGCCGAAAGATTGAACCGTTCCCTTATAGACTGCCCTCTCCAATTTAAGTGATGAGTGCAGGATATGTTCGATTTAATTAGAGCTTTTCATCTGCAAACTATATACATGTGTCATCAATGCACAATGGCAAATGATAATTGGAAACTGACTCTCCTTATGATTATGTTGTCAAAAGAAGATGACACTCAATTAAATAACATAGTTGTCCTCTGATATGTGACTTCAACACAATATTAGCTAGGCCTCATGGAATCTGATTGTAGCACAGTCTGTTCAGTATGCCTGCGTGTCAGTAAATAGCTTGGTCAACATGAAGATGTATGCTAAATGTCATCCTTGGTTCTCTCAACTGGTCAATTAAATGTACAGTTGAAGTCAGAAGTTTACAAGTCATTAAAAAAATTTTTTAACCACTCCACAGATTTCATATTAACAAACTATAGTTTTGGCAAGTCGTTTAGGACATCTACTTTGTGCATGGCATGAGTCATTTTTCCAACAATTGTTTACAGACAGATACTTTTAATTGACTATGGCTATGTCTACATTAATCCGGATACATTTGAAAACTGCGTTTTTCATTTCAAAACGCTCTCCGTCCACACTAACTTTTTTCAAGTGTTTTCCAAAGGTTGCTCGTCCACACTGAAACGTATGAAAATGCTTAAATCGTGTCACTTCGCATGTGGAAAATCCCCGCTGCATGTACGGTCTGAAACGCAATTGTCCTCGTGTTCCGTCGCCGGACACCAATTCCGAGTAAACTTCCCTTCGCCTTTGAAGGAGTACAATGTGAAGGTTGTACAAAGTGACATTTATTTTTTTAACAACGCTATCAAAGTGAGTGTCAGGCACAACAGCGCCGCTATAACACAGACTGCCATCTTGATTGTTTTGGTTGGATAGATCACATGACTAAAAATACATCATCGTTTTCCAAAGCATCCATTTTCACAGTCCACACTACAACGCAAAAACTGCGTTTTCAAATGTATCCACTTTGGAGTGCGTTTTCAAAAGGCTGTGTTTTTGCGGACAAAAACGCCATCTCAGTGTGGACGGAAGGCCAAAATGGAGAGAAAAAGATGCGTTTTCAAACAAAAACATATTAGTGTGGACTAGGCCTCAATCACAATTCCAGTGGGTCAGAAGTTTACATTCACCAAGTTAACTATGCCTTTAAGCAGCTTGGAAAATTCCAGAAAATGATGTCAAGTCTTTAGGTAATTAACCAATTAGCTTCTGATTGGAGTCATCGGAGGTGTACCTGTGGATGTATTTTAAGGCCTACAATCAAACTCAGTGCCTCTTTGCTTGACATCATGGGAAAATCTAAAGAAATCCTCAGAAAATAAAATTGTGGACCAATTTCCAAATGCCTGAAGGTACCACATTCATCTTCAATATTACGCAAGTATAAACACCATGGGACCATGCAGCCATCATAGTGCTCAGGAAGGAGACGTATTCTGTCTCCTAGAGATGAACATAGTTTGGTGCAAAAAGTGCAAATCAATCCCAGAACAACAGCAAAGGATATTTGTAAGTAAAGTATCTATATCCACAGTAAAACAAGTCCAATATTGGCATAACCTGAAAGGCTGCTCAGCAAGGAAGAAGCCACTGCCCCAAGACCACCATAAAAAGCAACATCTCAAGACATCAGCCAAGAAGATAAAGCTCCTATATACTAACAAAGTTTATGTAAACGTCTGATCCACTGGGAATGTGATGAAAGTAAATTAAAACAAAAAAAATTCTCTCTACTATTATTCTGACATTTCAACTTTCAACTGTAGCTATGTATATTTCAAATTTGTACTTGGATCATCTTATCACTGTTGAGCATGTTACCGCAGAGACATAGAATGTGTGGAGGCTTCACGCTATTCTCCCTGGCATCCACGCACAACTCACCACGTGCCCCAACTAGAGCGAACCACATTATAGCGACCACAAGGAGGTTACCTCTTGTGACTCTACCGTCCCTAGCAACCATGCCAATTTGCTTGATTAGGAGACCTGGCTGGAGTCACTCAGCACACCCTGGATTCAAACTCACGACTCCAGGGGTGGTAGGCAGTATCTTTACTCGCTGAGCTACCCAGGCCCCTTTTATCTATTTTTTTAGGCAATGTATTTTCTTTGATTCACAAGTTGGCAACAATCCAAGCACACATTTTGAAATAAATGAATAGTAGCCTAAAACTGCAGTGAGTAAACATTTGGGAGTATATATGACATTATATGGATTGATTTGTGTTTACACACCAAATTTTCCAATTTAATAGAAGGCAAAGATGTACGAATTATTTTGGTACTAAACAAGAGGTAATATTAGAAATAGGAATATTCTGAGTTCAATATAAATTAAGCTCAAACGACAGCATTTGTGGCCAAATGTTGATTACCACCAAATTAATTCCAGCTCGTCCCTGCTTTTTAAAAAAAGTTAATTCTACTGTTAAAACTTGTGTATTATTTGAGCTGTAAAGTTGTTTACATCGTCGTTTTTCGACGTCGGGATTACACGGTTTACGTCATCATGACAATGAAGTTGTAAGGTTTTGGAGTCTATAACATCACACACATACACACTATCGATTCACACTAAAACATGTTAACACGCATGTAGATTATGTCTTGTGGCAATACTTTTGAAATTTTATTTTAACGATTATGATTTGGCCCCATTCACTTCCATTGTAAGTGCCTAACTAGAACCCAGATTTTTCATTGTTAAAGAAAAGGTGGGAGAATTCGAAATACATGTTTGTGGTAATCAACATTATGCAACAAGTGCTGTCGATTCATCTACACCTACCGGGTCCGTGCAGTTATTCTTGCCTTTTCCCAGATAATTTCAGCACGTCACTGTGTCCTTCCCACAAAGTTGGGAAACAGCGGAGCGTCCGCGAGAGCGAACGGACACACGAGAGCCGCGTCTGAAGGTAAGATCAGCTTGTACTCTTCTGTGTACACATTTTCATTTTCCCTTAGGAGCATTGCTCTGTTTAAATGTTGGAATTGAGCTGTGAGCGGTTTCAGAATAATGAGCAACAAACAAGACCAAAAATAGCTTCCGCTTCCTTCACAATACGCTCGCGACTCTTAAATTAACCAATGAGGAAAAAAGCAAACATGTAAGTACCGTTATATTTATACAAACAGTGACGGAATGTTCACAGTTTTCTTGCTATGTTGGACTTATGACTTTTTCCAGTGATGCCTGTAACATAACCTCACAACTCTTTCTTATTGGGAAAGTTTAACTTACGACGCATGACCAGACTTTACCATTTAAACACTCAAAATGAATTTACTCTTCCTTTCTTTTATTTCTATCTCATGCCAAGTGCCAGGGTGGCAACAACTGCTTACCTATTAGAATCGCCTGATTTCCATTCATCCATTTACAGCTGAAGCATTTCTAATGCTGTAAAATGTTGTGAGACCCCCGCTGTTTTGACACATGGCTGTGGGGGAGGTAAATATTAAAGCATTTCGAGACTTTAGTTAGTTTTTGCCTCGTGCTTTGGCTGTGTCTTAGAAGTTGAAAAGCCGAGGAGCCTACGTAGACAGCAGTTTTGGGCATCAATCAGTTCTGTTATAAAGTTTCCTAATCGAGTACGTCAGCATTATAATTTCTAATTCAAAAGTTCGAATTTTACCTGCACGAAATGAAGCTGCGAATGTGTTTATATTCGGTCACATTTCCATTCACCGGCGCAGTTATTATGAGTCACAGCTTGACAATATTTATGGGGAGTCTAGACAAGCATTTATTAATAGCAGTCTCGTTTGACATTGTTTGCCTGAAACGATTTAATAAACAGAAATGACGCATTTGAAGAGTGGAGTGTGCCTCAAGTTCCAGTCAAACAAATATTAAACATAATTTACTACTATTTTTTTATTAAATGTATATTTTTATAAGATATTTGGCCCATATGGGGAAAAAAATCACAATTTTAGTTTGGTTAAGCAGAAAGGTGCTTTAGGGCTTGAGATACAGCACTAATAGGGCTCATCTGCTACTTTCTTGAGACATGTTTTAAGCCCGAAATTCCCTTGCCAGACCAGCTGTACTCAGCTTGCCTAATACTACACAACAGCGGATCAGATCACACAACCCCTAGAGCCTCTTAAGCCAGTCAAATTGTTTTGTTTTCTTAATTACACATGCTTTCTGCCCTCCAGATTGCATATACTATGTGTAAGCACCTTTACCAGCCTATAACAGGATGTTTGGTTTCAGCATGTGAGCATTTTTGAGTTGCTTTCCAAACCCATCTGAAGATTTGAAGAATGGACTGGTCGTTTTTTCCGTGAAATTACAATAAATAGATACTGAAGCGTTCAAACTTAAAAAGGGACACCAAAGCTTCATAAAAGTATAATGAATGTGGCCCATAAGACTTCACTACTAAATCTTGCAGGACTGAAGAAAGTAAGTCATAAAGGGTTTGAAATGGCATAAGATTGAGTAAATAATTACACAATTTTCATTTTTGGGTGAATTATTCCTTTAAGTAATAATTTATTTTTGTCAAAAGTCATGAAACCTCATTATGATCTACTGTGAATATAGAGGTAGTGATGTGTCAGGGTGGTCGACTAATTGACTACACTCAATTAGTGGGGTCAACTATTAACATTGATATATTTAGTGGTGGTGATTTGTTTTATCCCCGATTTGGAATGCCCAAATCCCAATGCGCTCTTAAGTCCTTGTGGTGGTATAGTGACTCGCTTCAATCCGTTTCTTCAAAGACATAGTGCGTGTGGAGGCTTCACGCTATTCTCCACGGCATCCATGCACAACTCACCACGCAGAACACACTGAGAGCAAGAACCACATTGTAGCGACCACGAGGTTACCCCATGTGACTCTACCCTGCCTAGCAACAAGACCAGTTTGGTTGCTTAGGGGCTGGAATCACTCAACACACCCTGGAATCGAACACACCCTCGCGATTCCAGGGGTGGTAGTCAGCGTCTTTACTCTCTGAGCTACCCAGGCCCCCCTAGTGGTGGTGGTTTAATGGGTTACACAATTATCAAATTAATGGAGAGACGTGTTTTTGCATGATGATAGCTTGCTCTGCTTAACAGTGAATAACAGTCAGCACAGTAAAACCCTCTGCAAGAAGTTCATCTCTTTAATACTTTAGGCTTAATCTTTTTTATGCACTTACAGCAAAACACAGCATCATCAACACATTTCAAGGGTGGTGATATGCGCGCAAAGCGATCATATGTGTTCCGCAACTGCTTTCAGGTTCTTGAATAGTGTATTGTGTGTGAGTAAGGGAAGCAGGTGGACTTTCTGGAGCCCTCCTAGGATAAGATGGTGCCCCCCTAGCGAGTTGGTGCCCTACGCAGACTGCGTAGTCTGCTTATAGGGGGCGGCGTTACTGCAGTCAGATATTAAATCCTCTGCTTTGAGTAATGTTCCAATATTTGTAAGGTGTTATGCAGAGATTAAAGTCCTTAGCTGATTCTGTCTGACACCGCATAAACAAATAGTTACAGTAAAAAAGGTTTAAACTATTTGATGTAGTGAATGTTTAAATGTGTACCTACAATATTATCTTGCAGCACTACGCTTGTGTATGCACAGCAAGGATCCCCCTGAAGGATCCCCTGTATTATTGAATCATTCTGTGTTCAGGATGCGCATAAATAGTTTTATCTCGCTTTGTATTATAGCCTTTCTTATTTCTTACATTGATAGTTTTGTGCAGTAAGATGGTATAGTTATTTAGCTTTTTATTGTTGTTGAAAAATTGTTAGGCAGAATGTTGAAGTGCTGCACTTAGTGTCCGTATATCCCTCTGAAACGTGTCTGATTGGGGTCACGTGAACATAACAGAGCCTAATTAAACATTATTATTCTTAACTCAGACTAGTCATTCAAACAACCGACCAACTAGTTGATTATGAAAACTGATAGTTTTGCACATCCCTATAAAGAGGTCTGATAAACAAGATTCAGCTCAGATAAACAAGATTATAAGCTTTTTATTTTCTTGCTCTGCTTAAGTTAAAATCGTACACTTCCTCAAAGCCATGTTGTTTGAGCTATTTCAGAGAAAATCCAAACAGAATGTCTGGGATTTTGGCATTAAAAGAAAAAGATGGCCACAACTGAGAGTTTTTATTTGAAAGGAACAATATTATTTGTTGGACATTTGTGGGATTTCTGCATATTTAGCTCTTCAAGGTATACTCAGTTGCTCTTACCAGTTACTCCATACCAGTTTCTCCATACTTGCTCAACAGACACAAAATGGTTGACATCTGGAATTTGTCTAATTGAGATGCTGTAACTCACCATAAGCACTGACTGGTTTTATAAACTTCTTTGGTGTCAAATTCTCGGTAAAAGACACAGAAGCATTCCACAAAACCTCCTGTGGTTTCAAGGTCAGAGTTTTCACTGCTAACCTGCCAGCTGCCTTAAGGTAAATTATGTCTGCAGGTCTCTACCAAAGGGCCAAGTTTTCAGAATATAGTTTTGGAAAGTCACCGGGAGGGGAGGGGAGGGGAGGGGAGGGGGGGGGGGGTGTCACTACATGATGCAGTGCCCACCCTTGCCCACCCATAGACATGCCACCACGTCTTCCTTCTTGGCTTGCTTTATTCCTTTAAGTAGTTAATTCATTTCATGTTTTTTGGACTCAATGTCAGTAAATAAAATATATATATACACATGTCCCCCCCAAAAAAACAGCCTGATCTCAGGAACATTACATGGGCATGGCAACATTTTAGTAAAATGAAATTACTAGCTTCCTTACAGGTTTTGCTGCAGTTTCTTAGTGAAATGTCCAGCGGGGAGCATCAAAAACGTGTGAAATGGTGTTGTAATCAGGAAAGGTTTTTAAGGTAAATATTAGATTTAGGTTATAATGGTTATAATTTATATTAGGTTTAAATGAGTAAAATTTACCTCCCTAACAAGGTAATACAATATTAAAAAAAGTAATGTGACTGAATAACTTGATCATAACTGAACTAACCAGCGAACCAATCATCGCATCTGAAATGTTGTTCTGGTCATCTTGAAATAACGGTGTCTAGAAAACTAAAAGCCTGCAAAGAGAACAAATAAGTCAAATACAAACTTTAACTGTGCCAAAGAGGAGGTTAATTGACACGTTTGAAAAATAAATGTTAGATCCGCACAGCAAACACATATGGAGGAACGCAAGGAGGAACACTCCTCTTTGGCACGGTATTCCCAGAACTTTGTGGCACGCTGTCACTCCCAGACATAAGACTAGGAATGTGACGGTATCAAATTTTCATGTCACGATAATTGCTGAAGCTTTTATCACGGTAAATGGTATCATCATGGTATTGAATAACATTATAAAAACTAGTTGAACCATAAACAAACTTTATTGTTGTTCTCTGAATAACAGTTTTAATTACTTTTTCAATACCAAATTGGCCTTTCAGTTAACAGATAACAAATAACTTGGAAAAGAACACTGAACATTTAAAAAAAAAAACTACCATCAACACCATAGATACATAGCCAAATATAACATTAAGTTGATGTCTTCATATTTAAATGGTCATTATGCCATGGGGCTACTGATCATTACAAATCAGTACAGACCTTGTCTTGCACGTTAATGTAAGGCTAGACTAATTTTATTGAACCAGCTACTATGCTACAACAATAGTATGTTTTTTCTGAATAGCAAGCCTGTTGCTAATACATAGGTAGGCACTAGCTACAAATTTGATAACTGCAAGATCACTCACAATATATGGCAACGTATGAATGCGTGGCATTCCAACTTGAAATTAATATTAAAATCATCATTGTGCCACATTACCATTATTAAATACAGGATTTTGTGTTATCTGATTCCAACTGTATTTTAGCGTTTCTGTGTAGCTAGCTGAGTTTTAACGAACTACTCTTCGGCCACTTGAAAGCAAGCTACATGTTCAGTACAGTTCAGTTTCTTTGTTGTCTTATTTGTCACTTATATAGTTTTCTCTTAGTGTTGTCTCTCAGTTTTCAAAAACAGTTTGTAAAAATGAGCAGAACTGTCACAACTTTTATCTCGCTGAATTGCAAGGGATGATTGTCCTGTATATGAACTAACATGTCAACATGTTCCCGTGTTTCGCTGCCATTTTTCTCCCAAATATTTCACACTAAGTAACCCATCTCCAACCAACAATTCCTCTCCGTTTTTGGAACCCAAAATACTTCCACACTTCTAATTAAACCCTATTAGAATGTGGATAAAGGGTCCTTCAGCCACTTTTCTCATTCATGCCGCTTTGTTTACATCAGAATGTGCATGTGTCATTTGTGCCGTGTTCACGCAGTGTTGTTAATCTTGATTGAATTCTAAATAATCGAAACAATTTGTCCAAAAGGTTCTCTGGAATTATTTACGGTATTCTGAAGTGCCCACAATAAAAATATTGTTAATTTCCATGATATACCGTATAACCAGAGACCGTCACATGCCTACATAAAACAAGTTCTTCTAGAGTGTTTGGTCTGCGTGCTCTAAACCGTGAGTATTTTATTAATAAAAGAGTCACGGTGGCTACAATCCCAGGGCACTTCTCGTAAACATTTAGAATATGGGAAAACTGTGTTTTACTGTCAATCAACCAACTGTTTATTTTATGTGGTCATTACGAACTTAAATTACAAAGGTATTTGTAGAAAGAATATTTTTAGCACCCTCTGTAAAGACACTATTTAGTGTAGTCACAACAACTGACAGAAAAATGTACTGCCATTTTGTGTGTAATTGAGCATATTCCCTGTAAATCCCTGTCAACAACACACTGGTAATAGTCACAAGGATAAATAAGGGACCATAATGCCTTGCCTGGTAACATGGTAGCTATTTCCTATTATACTTAAAGGGACTGTTCACCCAAAAATGAATATTTTGTCATCATTTGTTCATCCTCATGGTGTTTTAAACCACTATGAGTTTATTTTCTACACACACCAAGCACTCTATTAGGAATACTATGATCCTAATACAGTGCCCAACGTGGTGCTTTGCTGTTGTAGCCCATCCGCCTCGAGGTTCGATGTGTTGTGCATTCTGAGATGCTATTCTGCTCACTACAATTGTACAGAGTGGTTATCTGAGTTACCATAACCTTTCTGTCAGCT
>NW_026266569.1:0-25000 GCF_025860055.1 Xyrauchen texanus | reverse complement strand
TATCAGTGTAGATACACAGCTTCTCAGCAGTTAATGGACGCGTCTCTTTCAATTTAGACGCAAGAAACATGCACACTGCTCCGAGCAACTGCAAGTTACATTTTCTTGTTGGTACCACCGCTAAAAATCGGTCCAAGTAGTTCATAGCCAATGGAAAAACTTCTTCCTCGCATTTCTGTTCCTCGCAGACCTGGAAAGGGCAGGGCATAACTTAGTTATAAGTTCAGAGGAAAAGATGCACGTGGCGCGACAAAGTTCTAATTTATAATAGCTAATCACGATGACTAAAAGTATAAAATATCTATTATTAGCAAAATAAATACAGCATCAATTGCACATATAAGATGTTGTAAATCGCCACGGTAACGTTGTGAGGATTGATTCCAAAAAACGTGCTATTCTTATGTTATCAATATATTATAACTTTATAATTTAAATATGGATGAAAAGGGGACTTTAACATATTTGTCAAAAGACTCGCATTCCATCGTTTCATGAATTCAGGTCACAATCACCAGAGCCAAAATACACCCATGCAACAGTGCGGGATCAGTTTTTTTTAATTCGTCATATTTTCATAAAATATTTAAAAATATAAATAAATTGCTCACGTCTACAATACATACCTCTAAATATTCAGCATTCCCTTTCACATCATTCCCGACAATTCTCAGAATATTAAATCGAAGTTTTATATGTTTAAAACAGCATTTTATAAACGAAGTCGCATGCGGTCCTAGATGAGTGCGTCACCATCGGACTGAAATATTGTTTTCAAAAATTTATATTAATTATCCTGCTTGACGCATTTGACATTTTAAAACATGAAAATAAAGCTTAAGTCCTCCTCTAACGTTTACAACAATTAATTATTATAAATATGAAGGATTCTGAGAAAAACCGAACTTAATTCCAAGGCTATCGACTTTGATCAGCATGGGTTAAGAAGCATCGAGGGCCCTCGCCCCTTCCACAACCGTATATTGTGAAAAATTATATAAAATTGTAGAAACGTAATTCACGCTATATTCAACCACAACCATATAGCTTAAACGCTCATTTATCGAGCCATGCACATGTTAAGATTTGTTATGAGCATTTTGAAGCGATAAAGTTGTTATGAAATAAAAACCAACATGGCGATGGTAAGTTAGCACAGCGGCAAGCATTGAACTGCATACGTGTGCATGGAAATATTTATCCTAAAAATAAATAAATAACATTTAGATGCATGATTCTCTTTTCTGTGTTAACACAACTGAACACTTTTAAAATATCGCGGTTATGATCGCTGACATATGTTTATAACCTCCATCCCTTCCAAATCTAATCGTGAACTTGGTCCAAAATTAGCGCTTATGACCGCAATTAAATAAATAGCCCGACAAAATCGGATCTGCGCTTAAGAAAATGTAATAAAGTTCCTTTAGTTCCATTTTACAATACTAACATGACAGAATAAAGCAGAAATCGCTTCGCAAGACGTTCTGAAGATAAGGTGTAAGCACGGAAATGATCGGATATGTAGGCTAAACTACAAACCTCCAACATCCAAGTTGCCACCATCCTCCGCATAAAGGGCTGAATGTCTTTCTGAACGCATTTAAAATAAGAACACTGGGGAAGAAATCTCTCTTCGATGGTCAACAAGCTTTGCAGAACCCTGTCATCATATAAAAGATTCGGGTCAGGACGGGCTCTTATAATGGTGTCCATCTCGAGACAAAGCAGTTCCATGATTGTTACAGTCCGTTTCGATCTCAAATATGTCAATAGACAGCGAAATATAATGGTTGCGAATTAACAAAAAAGAGGAGAAAGGACTTCTTGGGGATATAAAATCAGTCTACAGTGCAGTCCAGGTTAGTCCTGTTCCTTTTGCAAACGTTTCCCCAGCAGTCTCTTTCTCCGCTCTGCTCCTCTCGCTGCAACATTTGAGGTCTGCAGATGAGGCAGTGAGTGTGACGCAAGCTTTACACGCAGATCTTATTATTGGCCAGACGCAACATGCTCGATCTTCCTCTTCTTTTTCCTCCCTATTTCGCTGGTTATCAGATAATCAATAGCCCCACTGTCCAGGAAGACAACATTTGCTTTATATTTAAGCAAGATGCAAAACGTCCATCTTAAGTTTACTCACTCCAGCATGCGCAATTATACTAACTATTAAAACGACCCCGGGTAAACACAAACACAAAATGCACCCAGCGCAACACACAAACACGCATATGCAACTCTCGTTTCTCGAAGTTTTCTGGAAATAAAAACAATAAATACATAAATGGTTTTGCGTTAATAGTGTGTTTGCATGTCTTTATTATCAGATCAAATCGTATAACTGCAACATGATTCAATGCAAACAATAATACAAATAAAACAATACAATAAAAATGGCCAAAACTTTACGTTTTTCTTTAACGTCACCTCATCATGGCAAAGTCTAAATAGAGCAATCTTACACGAAGCAGCAACGGCTGTGGTCAATGAGATAGCTTTCTAGGAAATGCAGCGAAAGCATGAAGCAACGCTCTCGTGTCAGAGATAGCAGCCGAATGATAGTTATTCTATTTAGCTGCCACAAGTGTATTATTTAAAGCACTATATTGCAGTCTCTATTCAGGTTCGGAAGACCATATCCCCAAAGGAGCTGTGAGCCTACCAAAATTGCGATATACCCCACCAAACATCCAGGAGTTGGATTGCAGTATTTATAGCTTACATACTTGTCACAATAAAAAGTAATGGAGGAAAGAACAGTCAAACCTTTCTCATAATACAGATATCAGACTGAAATATCGCTAACTTGTCTTACAAGACATTTTAGAGAACATCTTGAGAGTTCTTGATCAATGTAGATAACATCTAAAGGTCAGCTGGTTGCAGTCATTCAAAAGAACTCAACAGACTGCAGCTATGTAGCCACTTTTACAACTGTTACTAAGCTTCAACACTTTAAAATGTGATCGGAAATCTCTCTTTAAAACATTTTTTTCCTGGCTGTAGATTGTTTCCTCCCCTTTGTCAATAGCCAATAGTTCTTCTGCGCGCATCTGAGGCTGTCGGATTGTTACTGGGCAGACTTTCTCTGCTGAAGTTCACCTATAGTAAAGTGCCAGGAAGAACTTAATCTATTTAAAGTATAACCTGATGAACGTTGTCAGAGTCTGCCACATGCAGCTGTCTAAAGTAAATTTATACACATCTAACAGAGCGACAATAATGCACCATGAGTTTGTGATAACAGGACCTTATCAGATGAAATTATACTAAACTAAAATGGCTAAGTAAAGTAGAAATAGAGGGTTTTAACATTTCAGCAATTGGTTGGATAAAGTGGTAACGGCATTATTTTCAAAGTTAGTGTACTGGGTAATGCAATTATATAATTATTATTGTTTACCCTGATCAAAAGCAATACAAATAGCTGTAATTTAACAGAGAACGCCATGCAAAATGATGTAGATCAGCGCTCAACAGCAACAAATTTAAGAATATTTAGGACATTTCAAGCTCTTAAGTGTTGTATCCTTTTGTCATTTAAATTCCCTTTGTTTTTTTTTTTGTTTTTTTTACAGTCGCGTTCTTCAAATTCCAGTGTGACAGAAGCTTCTGACACGAGAACTAATGAATGGTATAATAAATGGGTTTCTTACCTCAAAATTACATTTCCAAAATCATTTATCGCTTCAAACCATAAGCTTTGCGTTTTATTATAACTTTAAAGGTGCATAATTTTTCATTGAAACGCACTGAAAACCTTTTGAATGCTTATTCAGACGCTCTTCTTTAATCTAAAACTATGACTAATCAATTATGTTACAAAAATATTGTAGATTTTTTTTTTTTATGTTAAAAAAAATCAGTTTTAAAGTATCTAAAGGCGTTGTTCTTACTGGCATAAAACAACCACACATCCTCAAAAAAAAAAAAAAAAAAAAATATATCAGATCCTTTGAGTTACATTTTGACTTCCTATTAAAAGTTTTGTAGCCTAATTCAAACCTCATTATGCAACAAATCAACATTTATAGCTGCCTTTGGACTTATTTTTAAGATGTTCAAGAAGTATAATACTTGTAATAATTTTTCTGGTGAGCATCCGACAGGAACAGGTGCATATTTAAGCGTTTTCACTTTGTAGGGATACATAGCCTATATTAAATTAGCAAACCAGACATTGAAACAAATCGTTTATAGCCTATGATGTGTGAAATAAAAGACTTGTCCAAACCTTGATTAAACCTCTGTTAAACAAACGTTAAAAGAGTTAATAACATTGTTTTAAATGCTGCCCGTGTTACTGTGTTTCTGCGGCTCACGCCTCTCCATTCTAACCTGTCCATGCTCTTATTTCGCGGAATAATGACGTCACACAAGCGCTTCTCTCACTGAGCTGAGCAGCTCATGCTGTTTCCCGGATGCATGCAATTAACGCGATATCCGTGAAGACCCACCCAAAGAAAGTTTGCCAGACCCTCCAAATACTATAGCAGATTTTATATTTAAGTTATTCGCACGTTAATTTAAGATTAAACAGGATCAGGTCTGAGTTTCCATAAAACTGGGAAGTCTGGGTGAGCTATATAACACTGCAAGACGAAGCAAATTCTAAAGCACTGACAGTTACATTTCTCAAACATGCAAGTTACAGTGATAATATTTAATATGCTTCACTGATAATGAATATACACATAATATTCACCCAAGCCCCTAGAAATGTAATCACAGTAACGTGAAACCAGTATCATATCAGGAAGAAGTTTTCTTCACTTAAACTCAGATATTGCTCTTTAGCATTGCAAAAATAGCCTAATGCACACAAAGATTACCTTGATGCAAAACTATAGTTACTCAAAAATCCAGTGATACTTAAAAATGACAAAATATTTATAGTAGAAATTTTGAAATAAATAATCATTTAAATTATAAAACTCTTACAAGTGAAAAAAATAAATTTTAAATAATAATAATTTGATTAAGGAGATTCCAGTATTTATGTTTTTTAGTATATGAAAATGAAATGCATTCAATTATAATAAATCTTAAAATATGCTCATTAATATGTTACAAAAGTGATTTTACTCTTTTGTACAGCATTATATAATTTATCTAAAAAATATGATTTGTATTTGTCACATTAATTTAATTCAGTTTTAATATATTTTATTTTATGAAAAATGTGTTGTAAAATTACATAAACATTTATTTGTTTATATTTATAAAGAATTATTTTAATCTAAGCAAAAAGCTTCTTTCTTATAAATTTCAACATAACTAATCTGAGTTTTGTATAATATTACGTTACATTAATACAAATGAACCAATTCCAAGCATTCTCAACTAATACAATTTATTTCCTGGAGAATTGTGTGTTTTCGACTGACAGGTGAAAACTCAAGGGGCTTATAACCGATTATAATATATATATATATATATAAATTTAATCATCAATTAGCAAATGTCTTCACCACAACACCAGTTGAATTCCTAGTCTAAAGTCATCGAAAGAGAAAAACAAAATAACAGATTTCTCAGTTATTTCGTGGTTGAACAACTGCAGATGTCATTGCTAAATGAAAACAAGAACGCTTAGCCGTCCATCACAAAAATATGTGATATGCTTCATTAATTGACATAGTTTACAGTTATGTGTCCTGTTATTGTAAACAGCAACTACTGGCTAAAGCTGTTTTGTACAAAACAAACTCAGTAAGTTTTATCTTTGTTTGAAAAAACATATAAGTTTACACAGGAAACAATTCAATATTCTGTATTTAAATAATTTGTCTTTTCTACATGCAACAACCAAAGGAGAACAAATGTTCAAATTAGTCTGTCAACTCATGTCATTAATATTTCTTAATTCAATATACACATGCATGTAGTACAGCATAAAATACAACATAAATGTAAACTTTGTTTTTATGGTTTTAAAAGTTTTCTGTCGGCCAGACAAAAATGAAGAAAAATGTAGAAGATATACCGTATATAATAAAGATTACTGTATGATTATACTTTATTAGCTCCCTCTATATTATTTATTTATTCACCATAATTTACATTATAAGTTACACAGCTTTTGCCTTAGATAACCTGGTCTGTTAAAAGTTTTAAAGACACATTCATTGGGACGAGACCAAAATTCTTTAAAACTTTCTTTATCTCATTAACTTTAAAAAAAAAGCCAATTGGGAAGCTGTTTGTTTTCTGGAAATGTCTTTGTTTTGCCACATAAGGTTTGAGATGTACAAAGGTTAATAACTGTTTGAAAGAGTAGAGTGAAGCAGAGGAATTTAGCATTTTTGAAATTCTGGTGAGGTTGTTGTAACATTGCTTCTCAATTTGATCTCATTTAATCTCAGAAAACCCATAACAGCTGTATCAAACATTAGGAAATATCTATAGAACATAGTCAAGTAAAAACAAAAGGAGCAGTCACAAAATAGAGGAAACTTACTTCATTTCAGGCATATCTCCGTTATTTAAAAAAGAAAAATCTTCACTTTATTTTAAAAATTGCTGGAGGAATCTATGTTATTTTTAGCCCATCTTCATTAGAAACATCAAAAGCCAACTCAGGACAATGAGTTGACAGATATTTTCTTCAGACATAGCTTGTCTAGCCTAAAATGACAATATAGAGCCCCGCTTTTGAAATGAAAAGCCCCCATGCCAGCACATGACCAACATTACAGCATTCATACACCCAACCCCATCACAGACATATCAAAATTGGGGCTCAACATGCACTGAGAGCCCTCTGCCCCAGGCATCGCCCTTAAGTAAATGCAAATACTATTATGTCCAGGTACTGACTTTTCTTTGTGTACTCTTATAACACAACAGCACATCTCTTAACTACTGATGTGTCTTTTTCTCTGTGCCTCTCATATCACAAGCCCTTGAGTGTGTCACTCATGCAACAGCTGCTGGCTGATACTTTACCAGTACAGTGCCCATTTTTCCCCCTCTGAGCAAAGAACCGACACAGAGAAACAAAAGCATTGTTGGAGAATGCAAGGACATTTCGGGGGCAGGTTGTGTCCCTCATGAATTCGTCAGCACAAAAAATGCCTGTGTAACTTTGCATGGTTGACTCTTCCATTACTGGGAAAACATCCTGAGAAGTTCCATTGGGAGCAAAGCATACTTCAGCCTTGTCAACAATGTAGCAAGATCAAACATACTCTGAGAAGAAACACAGCTTTTCCCTCCTCCGATTTGAAACCAACTTGAAACTAAATTAACTTTTTTGTTTTGTAGACCATCTTATTGCTTTTTTGTATCAACTAAGAACCACCTGCTGCAAATAGTTTAAGAATGGACTCTGAGGATACTCTAGTACTTAATCCGGGTTAACACTGTAAGATGTTGGCTATGATTTTGCTGTCTAGGACAAATTTCAGGGGGTCATAAAAGATTTCTCTCGTCATTGTGCAAAATCAGAATTCGTTGACTGCTTAATGCGACATGTTAACCAACAGCCAAATAATCACCTTTGTTATTAATCTTAGCCTCCGATCTGGCAGTTATAGCAGTGTTCGAAATTTTACATCGCTGTCACGCAGTGTGACCAAAGTCTTGTCTGAGATGCATATCGTACAGTCTAATGTAATGTCTTTATCCTTTATCAAATATCCCATACAGTTTGACAAGCTACAACAATCGCAAAGGACCCTAAATGTTGTATATTGCACACTCGGCTTAAATAAATATTCTGGGATCAATAAAAATTACACTCAATCAACAGCATTTGCTGCATAATAATGATTACCACACTTGTCCCTCATTTATTTCAAAATTGAGGTTAAAATGAGGCACTTGCAATGAAAGTGAATGGGGCCAGTTTACAAACATTAAAATAAACAATGTTTCAAAAGTAGAGCCACAAGGCGTAAATACTATATGAGTTAACATGATTTTAGTTAGATTAAAATCTCCGATCACATGTGGTCAGCATTAAATACAGCTGTAAATGGGGAGCAAAACGTTTTGTGATCGGATCACAAAAAACCACATACAGACAGGCAGTCAAAAATGCATGTGACCACACTGCATTTGAGGTGTAAATGCTGATCTGTCCCATAAAGCACCACCCCTCACCTGCCAATCAACTGCTGCGCTAAACAAGAGTTTAAACTTTGCCGTTTACAAGTAGCTTTAAAAGGAAAATAACATGAGAAAAAGGGAATTCATACACAAGCACGAGAACATCTCAGATCTTCTTCAGAGTGTCTGATATCAACATGCTGTGACAGATGAGAAGCACACACATCTGAAGCTCAGGCTAATACAACTCCACTAAAATAACAGATGATTCTGCTCGAAATTTGGAATTTGGCTTAGATTACATTCCAGCTGCATTTGGAATAAACAGCACATTTATTCATGCTTTCTTTGTCTTTTATGACTTTTTTGCGGTATATTATTATGCAGTAGCACACCGACAGTAATTGATGTATGTCATCAAGAAACAGAGACCCTCCCCTCCAAATCTGAACACTAGTGGTCACAAGGAGATGCATTTAAGTGACCAGGTGTAAACAGCGAAGTGTCTCGCCTGACTACGTTATCGAATCACATGAGACGCATCGTAATACCAGGTGTAATCGAGATCTTAATGTGATAAACTTGCTTATAGTGTGCTTGTATCATGCAACCAAGTTGTAATATTGAATATAACTTTACATAGATAAAATCATGTTAACATGTATAATGTTTATATTTACATTTATGCATTTGTTAGACATTTTTATCCAAAGTGATTCAAGATATTCGTTTTAGCAGTTTATGTGTTTCCTGGGAATTGAACCTAATCTTGTCATTGCTCGTACCACACTCTACCAGTTGAGCTACAGGAAACCCTAAATACATCTTATGGCTATACTTTTGAAACAATGTGTATTTTTAAGGAATATTCCAATACAAGTTAAAGATGCTATATTAAATATTTTTACTGTACTAAATCACAAAATGACCATAATATGTCATTAGAGAATTAGGAAACATGCCAAGTTGAAATACTGGCTTCTCTGATAACAATGCTACAGCCAGTATATTTTACATTGAAGTTTCCATTCCAGGCCGGAATTTCTGATTATGTTTTGGCCTGTTTGATCCCGCCCACTGCCCAATCACCTATAGTATTTCAACACTGCCAGGTTGCCAGATTTGAAAAGGTTTGCAGGCAAACAACACCGCGTACTGCAGCCATGGAAGCCAGCAAACAAACTGGATCAGAGATAACAGATTCCACCTGGCCTAAAAAGCCGCTCATTTAAAAACCATCCATCTAAACACAACCACAACCAGAGGTGTAGTAAAACAAGGATAAATATTGGAGATGCCTTTGGAAGATGGAGACAGATTAAAGTCCAGAAATCCTATAAAACAGATGCTGAGTTGGCTAATTTACGTGTCAACATTCTGGAAACCCACATGAGTTTCGAGTCTGGGTCGGGACAGACAACTCTCCAATATTTTGAATTTGAACTGCAGTACCCATTTCAAACACTTGTTGTCAATCTTGCATATAGCACCTTTAAGCTCAATTGACAACATTTGTGGCATAATGTTAATTACCACAAAAAATAATTTCGACTCGCCCCTACTTTCTTTAAAAGAAGCAAAAATCTGGGTTACACTAAGGCACTTACAATGGAAGTGAATGGGGCCAATTTTTTGAGGGTTTAAAAGCAGAAATATGAAGCTTATAATAAAAAAAAAAAAAATTCTGTTAAAACTTGTGTATTTTTTGAGCTGTAATGTTTAAATTGTCATTTTAGGGTTGGTGGTGTTATGTCATCATGGCAACATGGCTATAACTTTACACAGAAAAGGTTAGTTGCCGTTTTCTTTTTACACTAAAAGTATGTTAACATGCATATTGTTTACGTTTTGTTGCTTTACTTTCATGTTAGTGTTTACGAATTGGCCCCATTCACATCCAATGTACTGTAAGGACAGGAACACAGAGGAGGGATGAGTCGTAATTCATTTTTGTGGTAATCAACATTATGCCACAAATACTGTCGATTGAGCTTAACTTGTATTGAACCCCAAATATTTATTTAATGTTTATGGACTGGCCCCTGTAAGTGCCTTACAGTAAGTGCCTTTTTGCTTTTTATAAATTTTTTTGTGGATTTAAGTATTATTCCAGAAATGCTGTTGATTCTGCTAAACTTGTATTGAACATGGACTATTAATTTAAGGGTTAGTTTGGACTGAAAGAGTTCTCGTGCTATTACGCATATAACAGAACGCAGGTGTCCCGAGACTCACTTTTAAAAGTTGATGAACAATAGAAAAAGAGTACAGATAGACACAAAAACATGTTCATGTGAACGGCTCTTTGAGTTCAACTGTTGAATTCAATGATCCAAATGCAGGCAAAACACATTTATTTTGGTTTCGTTTTAACTGTGTAGATCCCTGTCATGCTCGCCCGCAATCCCAGACTCACACCTGCACTGTGCACACAGGGTTTGTGACATCTTGAGGTGGGTTTGCACATTGGTTGCTCTAGTCACCTAGTTATACTCTTGGATTAGGACCTTTGGGGCACCAGCAAAAGCAGATGGGGTTTAAGCATAGATGTGAGAGAGATCTTCAGCAAATTCGCACGTTTAAAAAAACTACAGGTGTCACCTCATTTAGGGTGTTCAAGAATAGTGCTTATCAAAAATAACCTAAAAATGCTTCAGAAACAATACTTGTTGAAAGAGGGTGGTATAGTAAGAGTTAACAATAAAACAATACTGTGTAATGAGAGCTTTGCAATCAAATGTATACTGATGACCTTATTAAGATCATGTTAACTTAATTTTCTAAATACCACAAAAGGATCTTAAATGTTCAACAATAGCCCCCAATTCAGGCCTCCCAGCCTGCTAGGGGCATTGCAAATCAAATAGCCCTACATCATGATTACTCTACCACACATGAATTCACAGCATAGCCCCACTCTCGGATCAGGCCGCTATAATCTGATCCTTTGGGGAAATTCTAGTGTCGGGTGTAATTTACGATCCGTATCTTTCAAGTTCCCTTTGCCCCACTGCTGGCGTCAAACCCCGAGAGCAACTGTGTGTGTTTGCAACATGTGTCGCTTGCTATCTCACTTACCGAGGCACACAAAGGTAAGGGGAAGCTTAACGTCCTGGGAAAATCTCAAACAGAGTGAAATTACCTTGATCCAAAGATTCCTGCTGCATACCAGCTCGATGAACCCATAACACTCCACAGTAGAACAGCTGAGAGAAAGGGGGAGTTTAGAGCAAGATAGAGTAGAATAAAAAAAGCAAGAAAGAATGAAGATAGAAATAAATGCTAAAGCTGATTATAAAGAGGTTTTTGAGCATTCTGATTAACCTATTTGGATATTGTGGAACAGTTCCCTCAATACAGGAGCCATACAATGAATTGATCTACGTGTGACGTCAATGGCGATTCGGCTGCACCTCCCCACAGGACAGGCCCATGACTCTGTTTGGGTTTATTTAAGAAGGGTGGAGGTTGTTTTGGCTGTGATGATATTGTGTGAACTTAATGCTGGAGAAAAAATTTCAGAGATTTGTGGAATTGCATCTTTTAATCTGAGACACAACAGTATCACTATCGGGTGTTGCGTTGAGTCGGGTAAGTGTGAATCGCTTGCATTTCAATTATGCACTCCGTAAACATTGGCTTTATGATAGCACTTGTTAACCATTGTTAACCTGTTAACCTACAACCTGTATTTTCCTCTCACTTCAGTGGTAAACAGATAATTTATGACACAAATTCTTGGGTTTTCCTACCTAAAACTAAAGAGAAGTCTAGGCTTCTGAAGAAAAGAGGTCAATTCAGGGCTAGAAATACATTTGTATGTAAAAAGAAGAACACCATGTTTGGAGTAACTTGATATCTTGGTACACAAAGTATTACCTACCAAAGCTGGGGCTTTCAAGACAAAAAACTGAATTCTTAACAGGGCATATGCCTGCCAATAACAGACAAGTGTTCATTGGCAAAACAGTAAAGTAACTAACTCCAAAAAGAATCAAACCATGACATTCTTTTAGTAACAGTACTTACAAGGAAGGCATTGCTAAGAAAAGGTATTAAAAGAAAAGACAGATATTACATTGATTTGCAGTTAAATAAAGACAGAGCATGTTTCCGTAAGTTGCCATGCAACTTGACAAAACATATCAAAGCTCTGAGTCATTGCATTTGCAGTGGTCTATCCACTTCTCTGAATAATGCATTGATACAATTACATCTATTTAATTAGATCATGGCAGTCAAAAATGAATGGGAACAAAGGCAGGTACCACCTGCATAAAAATAATAGAAAGTAATAGCAGGTTATGGTCATCAGATATCAGAACCAACGTGGCGTGATGGATTGTTCTGCACTGAACAAATAACGAAAACAATCAAATAAACTGAGAGCAAAGTAAACTGGGTCTTCAAGTAATTTAGAGAGTGGCAGTTTTTATAGCTCCGTGCACCTGTGCTGAGAGCCACTTTGTGAAAATGTATCGGTTATATCATAACCTCAATGTCTTGATAAGCTCCTGCAAAATGACAAAAATGAATTCTTACTGTATGCATTCTTCTATGGTGGCAACAAGTGAAAATATTGTGCTTGAAGAGATGGTTCACCCAAAAATGAAAATTCTGTCATCATTTACTCACCCTTATGTTGTTCTAAACCTGCATGAATATTAACATGTAAAGAAGGATGTACTGGTCAATATCCATTCACTTTCATCATTACTTTTTCATATATTTTTTGGTTAATACAATGAAAGTGACTGGTGACTGAGGCAAACATTTCCTTTTGTGTTGCACGGAAGAAAGAATAGAAGTAAATGATGACCGAATTTTCATTTAGGGTTGAGAAATCCTTTTAAAATAAGCAGTCTGAACCAACGCATAACACTCACATCACAGACATAAACACACAACTGCCTGAAAGTCACTTGATCAGATCGATCGTGGCCTTAAAATGTTTGTTGTGTTTGGAGTAATGCCAAGGTCATTTTAGAAATATAGCAAACGATACCTATATTCAAAGGGATTCAGTTCTGAATTTCCCCTTTCCGTTTCCTGAAAACATTCACTATGTGTTGCCCAAAGCAGACACATATGGAGAGTGTGACCAGAATGGGATCCTCACACCTGCTTGAACTTCATATATCAACTGCCTCTTCATAAAACATAAACAAATATAACATTCAACACAGGCTGTTACAAGTAACTACAAAAGAACAATTCCTTTAAAAAGAATATGCTTTTAAAAGGTTAGATCATCCTGAAATTAAAATAATGTCATCATTTACTATTTTAATGATACTTACAGTGGCAAGAAAATGTACAGTATGTCAATGCTTTGGAATTAGCTGGTTTTCTGCATTAATTGGTCATAAAATGTAATCTTCATTAAAATCTCATCATCATTAATGTCACAAGTATAGACAAACACAATGTGCTAAAGCTAACAACACACAAACAATTATAATATTTAATGTCTTTATTGAACATATCCCATTAAACATTAACAGTGCTGTGTAAAGTGAATCCTTAAGCTAAAGATGACAAAATGCTAATTAGCCTGGCATTTAATTCATGAAACAGGATTGGAGGTGTGCGTTAGAGCTACACTGACTAAGCACTTGCTATTCACAAGAAGCATCTGCTGACGTGGACCATGCCTTGCAAAAAAGAGATTTCAGAAGACCTATGATCAAGAATTGTGCTTTGCATAAAGCTGGAAAGGGTTACAAAGTTATCTTGAAGAGCTTATATATTCATCTGTCAAAAGATGACTTAAAGAGTATTCCACAGAATGCTCATTGAGACAAAATAGAACCCTAGAGTGACTAGAGAGAATCACTGGAACTGGTTAACATCTCGGTTCATAAGTCTACTATATGGAAATCTTTAAACAGCCATGGTATCCATGGCAGGACACCACGAAGGAACCCGCTGCTTTCCAACAAAAAAAATTTACACTACAATGCTCTACATATGGCGTAAATAGGGCACCACAAACCAACAAATGTTTGGTGGAGGGAACATCATGATTTGGGGCTGCTGTGGGACCTGGACCACTTGCCATCATCGAGGGAAAAATGTATTCCCAAGTTTATCAAGATATCCTACAGGATAACATCAGGGTGGCTGTACGGCAGCTGAAGCTCCCTAAACATCGAAGTAAATCCATTACAGAACGGCTTCAAATAAAGAAAATTCACCTTCTGGAGTGGCCCAGTCAGAGCCCAGATCTAAACCCAATAGAGATGCTGTGGAATGATCTCAGGAGAGCTGTTCACACCTGATATCCTAAGAATATGGCTGAGCTGAAGCAGTTCTGTAAGGAAGGATGGTCCAAAATTGTGTTGTACAGGTCTAATCTGCAGCTACCAGAAATGCTTAGTTGAGGTTATTTCTGCCAAAGGAGGATCAGCCAGTTATTAAATACTATGGGTTCACTTAATTTTTCCACAGTACCGTGAATGTTAAATGGGATGTGTTCAATGAAGACATGCATTTTTTTAACTGCTTGTGTGTTGTTAGCCAATGCACATTGTGTTTGTCTCTACTTGTGAGTTTGATGAAGATGTGATCACATTTTATGACCAATTAATGCTAATTCCAAAGGGTTCCCATACTATTTCTTGCCATTGTATGTGGTGCTTTTTTGGGCAATTTATTTGATGTTTTTGGAGCTTGACATGGGCATGGTCACTGTTTGGAAAGAGCATAAAGATTATTAAAAAAATTATATTTTTGTAAAATATTTGGGTTTGGAATTACATGAACGGTGAGCAGGAGTATAAAACATTTTTGGTTGAACTATCCCTTTAAGACTTTGCACTTAACTTCAAGGAAGCAGAAAATTCAGGGGGATAGGATTTATTTTAGGAAATCCTAAGGGTTTCTCTGCAGGGAAATTCTAGAGAACCCTGATTTGTTACAAATTATAATGAAAACACAATACACACATAATTAACTTTTCATTTAATTGATTGGTATTCTAGGGAAGGATGTACAGAACATAAACAATCATGTGTCACTACACTTTTTTATTCAATACATGTTATTTCATACCTACAGTGGAATTATAAAATAATGAACTTTCATTTCATACTGTATGTACTAGAAAATGTTTTAGATAATGTTTGCAATTATGTGTCAAGTGCAACAAAAAAAAAAACTTTTTTATTTATAATCCATATGCATGATTTCATATATTTTGCTAGAATGTCCACCTTAGATCATTTCTCAGTGACAGAAGTCCAAATAAGTACAGATTTAGATCATAGACCTACAGGACTAGTTCACCCCAAAATGTAAATTCTGCTATCATTTACTTGTCCTAAAGTTTGAATTTGGACAAGTGTAACAGCAAATACGGAGCTTTTCAGTGTATAATATATATATATATACACAGTATTTTCAGTGTACAGAATAATAACTTAAATGTCGGTGCTTTCCTCACACAAATCCATCAAATGGCTTAAGAACAGTGTTCCCCAACCAAGTTCCCCACAGCACCAGCCGTAAGGCAGAAGAACCCCTTTATCGACACAAACCCAAATATGTATACCAAGACTGTATCATTTTACGTTATCATTAATATTATTACTGATCAAATAGTATTGGTTAAACTATGACATCCAGATTCAATTAGATTCTGATTAATTTGTGTATATATTAGTTAAATGTATATTTTGCTTACCCCAGGTCTCTCAGCTAATGATCTTAATTATACAGGGGACCTTCTAATGTGGTACATTACGAAATATATATTTTAGCATTAGTTTTTCATAATTTGCCACATTTGAGCTTTTCCATCAATAAATATGATGTCTTGAAATTGCATATATTATATTGCACAGATATGTTTTTATTAAATGCTTATTGTTTACATCATTTGCACTATTTACAAGTATTTACATTGATATGTAGAACAAAAGTGAAAACGTACTGTCTCTGTAAGACTACCGGCTGTTTAGCCAGTAGCACATATTGACGAATGAGAATGCGCATGGTTTCTTTAGCGGATATGTGCTGTGTGTGATTAGAAATAATTTTTCCTCTTAGTATTTCATCATTGGACAAACATACACAGTCAAATCAAACTTTTACACTCAACACACAGTGAAAAGATCTTAGTGATCTTGATCGCGATTAATAAGAAAATCTAAATTTTTACCTTGGGATGTCCCAATAGCATTTTTTTGAGAATGAGTACGAGTACAGATACTTCATTTTTGGTACTTGCCGAGACCAAGTCTGATACCTTTTTTTTAGTACTCCATATGAAGAGTTTATATAAATGTTATCATCAAAATGGTATTTAAATAAATTAGTTCATTAAAACTTTCATCAGATGAAAATATAAGCCTCTTGTTCATCGGGAAAGGAGGAAGCAGGAACCAGGTTATCAACCAAAAAGATTTAAACTTAAACGCAACACAAACACTGATGCACACACAAAACTCAGAGTGCGTCTCTCTCTTTCTCTCTCTCTGACTTGCGTCCCCGGCTCCTCTTCATCCCTCTCCCGCTGATAGGGCCGATTCAGCGCTGGGCATCCATCATTATAGCCTGGCCACGCCCTTCTCCTCGTCACAATAACAATTCATTTTCAACATAATATTGTAATTTTTTTTATCAAATTAAGTGCTTTTATACAAAACCACACAGCACAATCCAAAATATCACATTGGAGTTATATTTTGTCAAATAAATTGCTACATAACAGAGCATCACAGATTTGAGATATTGCTTAAATATAATACTGTACATTTACTATTGATTTATTGTCATAATTATTATTAGTTGTAATAGTAATACAGTGAAAATAACATAAATATACAGTTGTGATATTCTGTATTTATGTCATACTTTTTTCATTTAGATTCAGCTTTTTTTTAATGTTTGTGTTATGACAGTAAAAAATGATTTACTCTGTTTGTCCCTCACAGTGCAATGTGAATTTGCACTCTGCTCACTGTCATCTGTTATAAACAGAACCCGCGATGCTCATGACGGTGTTTTCCATGTATGAGCCAATGAGGAGTTTTACAAGCATTTTTGCAAAAATACAAAATGCAGCTTTTGTGGTAAAATAATCTCAACAGGACGTAATGTGATTTTAATTTGTGTGCTGAATGTTTATGTAATGACATTCGTATGTCAGATGGTATCAGTTTTTAATATCAGAGCATTTTTACAAGAACCAGTACAAGTACATAAGCACATTATCGGATTCGATTACGATACCAGTATTGGGACATCCCTATTTTTACCCAAGTCGTACTTGTGAATTCTATACCATAGCAAAATCCCATTCTTTTCACATCCCACCTGGAACCTGTCTGCGTATCCCCGGTTAGGAATCACTGCTTTAGAAGACTTATGTACTACCTTTATTGTGCTTTTTTTGTCCTTTTTGGAGCTTGACAGCCCTTTTAACTGTATGAAAAACAGTAGCTTTGAGATTCTTCAAAACATCTCTTTAAGAAGAAAGCAAGTAATATGAATTTGGAGTAAATGATAATAAAAAAAATTGTGAACTGTACCTTTAAGATGATCAAGCTCAAACTTGAGCATGCTAAGAATCATATTGCACCCACTTCTTATTGATTATAATTGTATCGTAGTTGAAGAATGTAGAATCTCTGAATTTTTTCTGTACAGGAAGGAGATCAACTGCCTGCTGTCTAATTAGCTTGCAGCATTTGAGGACATACTTGTGGAAGGCAGCAGAGGTATACTTGTTCTTTACTTTCTGCTCATTTCTGTCTACATTTTGTGGAGAGAAAGCTATTCATGATCCATTACCTCTGGAATTCCAGTCCACATCACAGGCCGGCACTCACCTTTCAATCACCCCTCTGCCCTAATCACGTTAGTTCATTCATAATCGCATTGCAATTACTGACAGGAGTGTGACCCTTGCTTTCCCCTCTCCCAATCTAATACATGTGTTTCGCTGGAGACAGAGAGATGCTTTGTGTCAGAGAAACAGGGGAAAAAGAGGGGAAAGGTGGAAGGAAAACAACACTGATATGCTGTGTCATGCAAAGGCTATAAAAAGGGATGCAGGATTTTTCCTGAATCATTCTGGAGATGAGAGCACTATTTTTAGCAGCTATGTGAGGCAGAAGGGACATAAATAGTGTTGGTCCCCCCCCCCTTCCTTTCTCTCTTTCTTCCATTTCCCTCCCCCATCATCTCTCTGTCTGTCTCACCAGGAAGGTAATCTCCATTACCCTCCCTCCATGCCGATTCAGGATTCAGAATTGTCCGCATCATTCTGGGGGTGTGAATGCTAAAAATCCATTCATAAATAGAAACTCTGCTGGTATGTGGGATGGAAATGCAAACCCCCCCCACTAATTTCTCTATGGCTCCACTTCCACTCTCTGGACCTTCCCAGCATGTCAAGGGTCAGCCCCCCCGCCCCCCAGACCTTCTGACGGATGGGTCAAACCCCCTGACTTCCCCACCCTCTTTCTCGCTCTCTCTCTCTCTCTCTCTCTCTCTCTCCAGAGCTCTACATGAGAATGCCAGAAAGGGAGAATGGACAACAAGCTTCTAATGAACTGGGGAGGGACCAATCTGGACCCCAGCGTTTGGCCATAAAATATGTCTCGGAGAGACCAAATGCTTTAAAGCAATGGCTCTTAGCTCAAGTGGTTCAGGAAGTTCATTGACAGTACATAGAAGCAGTTCTTAACAGACTAATATCAAGAAAGGCATTCCAGTTGCAATGTGGTGACAGCAGTAAAGCTACCTCTTAATTCCTATGGGAATGCATTATGAACAACAGCAGTCATGCTACCAGAGCCTCAATCAGTTGCCCTTAGTCAAGCCTTCATCTGCACAATTGTAGGATTGAGTATAGGGTTCACAAACAAGGTCAGCAATGGAAAATAGTTAGTTCTAGATAAAAACACAGTTCTTTAAACTCTTGTCACATGCTCCATCAAAACCATCATCCTGGTCATTTCATTACATGTATCCGATTAGTGAAATTGAGACAGGGATGGTTGCAGCCCGATACATGCGGCCACATGGGTGACCTGATCCAGTGAGAAACACATAAATAAACAAACACAAAAATGTACTTCACTTTGTGCCGAACTTCAAAGGGAACCCAAATGCTTGGCATTACTTCCGTAAGCACTTAAGTTAACTTCACTTAAGTTTATAGTTTTTAAGTTTACATTCACTTAAAGGGTTGGTTCACGTCACTCAAAAATGAAAATGATGTCTTAATGAATTCATGTCATTCCAAACCCCTATGAATTTCTCAGTTTTGCTGAACACAAAAGGAGATTTTATAATAAATACTGTGGGCCATCTTGTCAATACAATGGCAGTGAATAGTGCCTCACTTTAAAACCTAATATAGGACCTAAAAGTATTATAAAAGTAGTCCATGCAACTTGTGCATCATATTCCCAGTCTTCTGAAGCCACACAATAGCTATTGGTGAGAAACAAATGGCAATTTAAGTCATTTTTGCAGTAAATCTTGATATCCGTTGAGCATTCATGAGCACTATGAGAGTCTCGTTCACAGTGGCATGTGTGTTCACATGAGAAGTTGCATTGTTTTTAGCATTAACAAGCACAATATTCATTAAAATACCTCTTTTGTGTGTTCTGCATAAGATAGAAAGTCATACATGTTTAGAAATGACATAAGGTTCAGTAAATTATGACAGAATTTTCATTTTGGGGTTAACTATCCCTTTAAAAACTTAAACATACATTGTTGTTGGGATATCAAAGGGAGTATAAACTGAAGTCCATTATCAGATGGGCAATGTTGGTGGTAGCTTCAAGCATGTAGACCATCTTCATTGCCAAGCCCTAATTTTACCCAATAAGACCTTTAACACAACCACACTAGGGGTTGCTGTCTCTAGGGGTGTAAGGTCAAGCATTTCCTGTGTCTGTGAATGGTCGTCATCATTGGAATTGTCATGCTGAGGCTACTGCCCTCCCCTCTGCCATTCATTCAAGAGTCATATAAAGTTCGGAATCTCTCTCGCTTTCTTCCCCTCCCTCCTTCTCACTTTAATCGACCCACACTTGCATGTACAGTACACAGCATTCATTGAACTTTGAGCTAAAGGAGCTACATTACAGAAATAAAAGCGAAGGCAGCCGAGTGACTCTAAGCTTGTCCGCAAAGAACAAAAATTGAAAACAGTGTCTTTTGAGGAGCATTTTCTAAGCGTAGAGTTTTCTTTGTTTGTTGTCAATTTACCAAGACCTCCAGTCAAATGAACACCCACAAGCTTTTATTTATATGAGAGCCATCTCACTTCATTGTTTTACTGTCAAACATTGGTTGAATTATTCCTTAAAGGGATAGTTTACCCAAAAATGCAAATTCTGTCATCATCTACTCACCCTCATGTTGTTCACTCACCTAGAGAACATGAGTGACTACTTTAAACAGTGGTGCCAAACAATGGTGGGCCAGGGGAGTGAGAATCAGTAGTGTACCAACAGGTTAGGCTTCCACACCCTGTAGGAAAATAAATACTCCATAATGACTGCTTATTAAAACATGAAACGTGGGTATGACCGAAAGTGTGCATTCCATAGGAAATCCATAACAAGCAAATACATGTTCTCTAATCAGCTGTGACGTTTCAAATACATGGGGGAGAGATTAACTACATATTTACAGTAGGTCAGTGACCATAATGAAAGATGGCATAGTAAAAATGTCACCGTGAGCAAATTAACAGATTGCCATCTTCCATGAGAAAAGCCCCATGCGTGATATAGAACCAGACTTTAATTATTTGTAAAATATAACGTTAATAATGAGGAAGAATTGCAGGGAGATGATTAGGAGTGAAGAGGAAATAGACAGTAAATGTTTTTAATTTTCTGCGTTTGACAAAAGTATTGAGCAAAGTTACGGTTTTGAAATACTTCTAATTTCACCTCTAACTCTGAAATGAATAAGTAATTTCAAAGCATTCCACCAATGGGAAACACTAAGGGGCCGTTCACACCAAATGTGTTTTTGAGCTCAATAGTTTTCCAATGTAAACATGGACTAAATGGATGTATTTGACTATTGCGCTTGCATATTTTCCTCAAGCAGGAGCGCCACGCTTTTTTAAAATGGGAAACACTAAGTGGTTGTTCACAAAGAATTGTGTTCTTTGCATCCGTCTGTGCTGTTTTTATTTTATTTTTCAATATAAACATGCACTGATGGATGTCTTGGACTATTGCCCAGGATCTCTCTTTTTTTTTCTTCTTCATTTTGCACAGGAGTACCAAATTATTTACATGATGTATCAAGCTAAAAAGAAATTCAACTTTAAAAAAGCTTCTCAAGACACCTGCATTCCGTTCCATCCGTTGCGCTGCGTTAGCGCAAGAACACATTCAGTCTAAATGGCCCCTAAGACAGCAGTGTTCATCTTTCTTTTAGGAAATAAGAAAAGGCTTGTTAACCCCGCTGAACAGCCCCCCACACTAGCCCACCCACTCACTGCTCAGACTCTGTCCTGGGCCCTGCAGTCTGCTGTGATATAGATTAGGTTTTAGCTCTGAACTTGCACTAGCTTTGCCAGAATGACAGTGGTAGAAATTTCGAAGAAAAGAAAGGACAAGTAGTAAAAAAAAAGAAAAAAAAAAAGGAACAGGAACAGGAAGAAAGGGGTGTTTTAAATACTGAGTAGAGGAGTTTGGTTATTATTGGAAAAAATCTAAGAGGTCATTCATGAGCCTGAGCCAAGCATAAGGAAACTGCTCTCGTGTCTCAAACAGTTGGGGGATCTGGCCAAGTCCTACTTCAGCTGTTGTTCCAGGCCTTGCATTTATCACAGAGGCATTTCCCCCAGAAATTGAGAGACTCTCAGAGGCCAGGGGATCTGTCCCATGCCCTCTCAACCTCCCTACGCTAGTATCATGAAATAGGACCCTTGTGCGGGGAACTCCTCCACTTAACAGCTCAGGTAGAAAGACCATAAAGCAATATAAACTATCTGACAACACATCTGCACCAAATCTACTTCCTGTACCAGATCATGTGAGAACTTTTACTTTGGTGGAGAGCACCCTCAAGCTACTCCTCATACTTTTCCTATCCCTCCCCCTCAAAAATTCATCACCTTTAAAAAAAACTTTGAAATTCAAAAAGGCATTTGACATTTGAGGGGTTAATGATTATGGGAACAAAAAAAAAAAATGTATTTCCAGGTTTCTGCCATCTGTCCGTTTTATGGACAGCCAAGAAGGAAATTGGGTCTTTGGGTTGTTTGGCCCAAGAATAATGAGCTACTGAAAATGATTGTTATAGATGACCCCTTCAGCGCCGTCCTCATATGGACCAAATCTAACTGCACTCGGCAAGCTTCAAACAATCAGGGATAAATCAATTGGATGTTATGAGGAGAGGGAGCCAGACTGGGAACAAGGTAATGACATCCGCTGTGCAATAGAATGGAGGTGCCAGGAATGCTTTCCTGGGCCTTGTGTCGACGAGGAGTGTTGGATACCTCTGCTGCCTGCACATGATTATAAGGGGTGGAGCTCAGCCCTCTTTCAGCACATGAGATTCAAGGAGTATGTATTTTTTGTGCTGTTCGAGGGGGGCTGGAAGTTCCTCAGACAAAACAGCAGATAACTTGGTGGGAAGGAAGCCAGTCTCGTGAGACCCATTCCATGAGGAGTTATACATATAGTATGTGATTTTTACAAATAATTCATATGCACTGTGCAACAAGTAGTAAAAAGTGCACAATAATACTTGTTACACATTTACGTGTGATGGAAAGTTACAAGCAATAAAGCAAAACCAAAAGTATTCTACGTCTTGTTCTACAAATGTCCTTGTTGTGAATGTTGTGGTGGCTATAATGCTATAAAATAATAAAATATATGTTTATGATACTCTATAAAAAGTAATGCAAGTAGGTTACTCTTTGAAAAGATAAGGAGCTTGAGAATGCATGTGCGAGGTGTCAGTTTGGCCTGAGGCAATGATGCAAATCAACGCTCAGAAATGGATCAATCCATATGCGACGAATGGCTCGCAATATTTTAGGTATGTGCATTAATTCCACTTGCCATAAGACACATCTCCTGTGAATCCTGTTATTACAGGATTAGGGGTAATTTCTTGTCATTCCATAACCATATGACCTTCTTACTTCCACAGACCACAAGAGTATATGTGTGAATGCAGAATTTTAGACTAAATTACCATTCACTTAAATTGTATGGAAAAAAGATGCAATGAAAGAGAATGATGATGGAAGCTAATGTTCTGTCTAACATCTCCTTTAGTGTTCCACAAAGTCATACAGGCCTGAAATGACAAAAGTGATAAATGACGAAAGATTTAAAAAAAATGTTTTTGGGTGAACTATCCATTAAAAAAAGAATGCTGAATCCCACTATATGCTTTGAAAATCCACCCAGAAACCATCTTCATATACAGTTAAATATCAGTTTCCTATGAAACATAATATAGCAATGGGGAAAAAATATGATATCAGTGACTTCGACCATGGCATGATTGTTGGTGCCAGACCGGCTGGTTTGAGTATTTCAGTAACTGCTGATCTCCTGGGATTTTCACAAAGAAGAGTCACTAGAGTTTACTCAGAATGGTGCCAAAAACAAAAAACATCCAGTGAGTGGCAGTTCTGTGGATGGAAACTCCTTGTTGATGAGGGAGGTCAATTGAGAATGGCCAGACTGGTTTGAGCTGACAGAAAGGTTACAGTAACTCAGATAACCAATCAGTGGCAATCGTAGTGAGCAGAATATCATCTCAGAATGCACAACATGTCGAACCTTGAGCCGGATGGGCTACAACAGCAGAAGACCACGTCATGCACTTTGTTAGGACCACAGTGTTCTTAATAAAGTGATCAGTGAGTGTACATGCTTCACAGCTGCTTTATGATGTTATGTAGTGTCCACTATTTATAGCATGATCTGTTGTATGTCATAACACTTGTGACAACAGATGTTGCTGAATGAAAGTGAAAGCTAGAGGCCAGGGTTTTAAGCGGCATCTGTGGCCACTGTATACAATGTGCTGCATCATACTAAGACAGAGGTCCATTGCCTTTGGACAGGAAGCGCAGGCTGCTGCCACTAAATTGCCAACTTTTCTCACAGCAGCCTGAGTTATCATGTGCCACCATCATCTGCTGTGTCCCAACAGCTGCCAGGACAGTTGTTGAGCAGTGGGGCAGTGGCGTACATTGGGGAAGCAGCAGGCTTGCCCTGTAGCACAATTCGAATGACAAGTAGGGCTCAATTTGATAGTGTGTGTGTTGCGAATTCAGAAAATCACTTTTGGAAGATGTGGCAGTTTTCATGTTTGCAATTAAGTCTATAAATGTTTACCCACACAAAGGTATATATAACATCAGAAATAAAATATTTCATAAACAGAGGTGAATTTCAGGCATTAAGCATCTGCCAAAGTCTTTCCAGTCATTAGAGTACAGTAGAAAAGACCATCACCCATTCCGGCCTTATTTCTCCTATCTAGAAGGAACTGGGGACAGAAGTAAGGCGAGAAGGGGAGGTGGGCTGTGGAGGGGGCTGCTTAGCACAAAGCAGCAGCCTGGATTAAGTCATGAGCAGCAAATGACATAGGTTGGATTTTTAACGGGTGAGATCACATCCTCTTCCCTGAGTGGCTGAGAGACTCATCCTCAGTCGTACAGCCGAGTGTTTGGCATGCAAAACGCGACATCCATTACTGGGACAGTGGCATGCGGTCACCCGCATAAGCACGTGCACGCACATGCACACACATTAGAGCAAAGTTAACTACAGATTAAAATGCTAATGTACAGCGTACAATATAAACATTTGCACTGAAACATAAATATTGAGGCATCAAGTCACACGCACACACAGTCAGATCTATGGGAAGTTGTATACGGACACACAGCCATCGGTCAAATCTACAACACATGCGTGCGCCTGAG
>NW_026266568.1:0-25000 GCF_025860055.1 Xyrauchen texanus | reverse complement strand
ACAACCACTCTCTCATGAAAGACAGTATCAAATGAATTCTATTTAGTCTATTTTGTTCCATTCTCAATTATTATGACTATTTTCTGTCCATAGTGTGTTAAGAAGGAATTAAACTAACAAAGGAAGTCCAGTACATGAGTTTGGTAATGGCTGCTTTCTGTAAGCCACCAAATCCTGTTTTCCTCTCATCTACCAGTCATGGCTATCCTCATACTTCAAGCATAGAGTCATAACTAATGAAAGTGTGGATTACATCACTCGATTTTGCATGGTACGGGAGGCCGTACACTCCAGAGAAACATTCTTTCCAGTTTAGTCCTCAGAAGATATTGGGCCCACCATCAAATGGAATTCAAATAGAATTTTTAAGCTATGCCTCGACCTGCTTTACAGTACAGTGTCAAATATACTGCACATACCTTTGCCTCTTCACATGTACGATCAAACTGGTTTGACTTTGTTTTTTTGTTGTTGTAATATTGTGCATTAAATTACATGCTAGGGGATTAGCCAGTATAGTAGTAGTACACACTCGTCACATGTGAAGAGGTTAAGTCTGTGTAATGATAAGAAATAATACTGGTCTAGAATGCTGTAGAAGTTATGTGTAATGCATTAGCATTAGTTCTTGCTAACACAAGCATTACTATTACTATTACTTTGCTTTGTTTCCAACCCCTATCCTTGTTCCTTAACCCTAAAAAAACTTCAGCATGTGTGGCCCGCACAGTTTGTGCTACGGACCATGAATGGTATCTGATATCAACATGATCACACTGGAAATCGACATTTTGCTTCCGAAAGTTCATGTAACCTGAAATCAAACCTATTCAGCTCTATAACTGACAACTTCCATCCCCCATCAGATATTTTTGCATCAAGTGTCACTGCATTTCTCTCTAGCAGTACTGATAGCATGTTGCTTGAGCAGCATCAAAGATGCACTTCTAGTCCGATGGAAACCATGAAGTAATCACATTCACCTAAACAATGATGAGCGTTATTCGGAGGTTGCATTTTCGCTCTAACTTTAAATTATTTACTCCACTGATGGTTAGGTTTAGGGTTGTCATTTGAGTTAGGGGATAAAGTTAATAAAATATGTTCATAAAGTTCAATTTTCTCCCAAACAGAGTTTGGGAGTTTTTACGATCATCTAAACTAACGTTGCCCATTTTTTTTACAGTTGAGTACCGCCTGTATCCCAAACCAGCACAAAGATCGCTCATTATAAATTAGACCTCAAGTGCTCCGTTACGGGAGCTGTCCAGTCCAAAGGTGCTGATCACTTTGGCAAATATGTCCAAATGGTTTGTCTACCATGATGAGTACACAGTAATCATGCATAATTCATAAACTAGCTTACTGTAATTTTAAACATATATCAACATGTGGTTGTTACTTTAAGGACCTATTTCCTGACCTGACCATTAAAAACGACTGATGATTGTGTAACCAAATGTAGTCAGGTTGATTCAGTCATGTTAAATAATATTTTTGACTGTGAATTAAATTTAAATGTTACCACATGAAGCACATTTTTAGATTACCTGACAACAGTGAAGCTACTTCCATGTTCTGCGTCAGTTAATCTAGTAATAATGTTCAAAGATAAGCAAAGCTTTCACTAATCCTCCGAAATGGGTTTAAAAAGGCCAATGAGTGACATTTCCTTGGTGACACTGGGCTAGCCAGTGATATCATAATTGCCTATCATGAGCAATGTTATCAATGACAGATAAAAATGCACCCAATGGCCTTGGACTGTTATTACTATACTATTACATGCTATTACCCATTAGTTACCGTATATAATAATTCAAACAAGTGAGAAAAACAAATAAATGAGCTGAACGAGTGAGGCCAGAGGTAAGAGGTCACAAGTGGAGACTGCAACAGATAATTACAGTGGTGGACTCATGTAGAGCACGGTCTGTTTAGACGAGCGATTATTTATGAAAGCCATCCGGCCCCCAGGCCACAGTTGCCACTAGCTGACGGGGTAAAATGTTGGTCATCAGGTCAAGGGCCAAGGGGAGCATGCAGAGAACAGGTGGGGCATACAGAGACTTCTGGAACTGACTCAGGACCCACACCTGCCCTGACTGTCAATCAACAACAAGAAAGAGAGAGAGAGGAATATTTGTTATACATTAGACGCTATCTGAAATACTACAGATGCTTGTACTGTACTTGTACCATAGGTGGAAAGTAACAAATTACAACTACTGTTGCTAAAGTACTTGAGTAAATTTTTCACATTTTTCTACTTTTTTAAGTATAAATAAATGGTAGTAATTTTACTTGAGTTGATTAAAAATTAAGTATTTGTCTTTGGTACAGTTATTTTTCACCACAATTACAAAGCAGAAAAAAACTTTTTGAATTTTTGGGAAGAAGAACGTTTTAAGTGCTAAATCTGTTTATAAACTAAAACGTGCTGTGCGTGGCACAGAAAGCCCGCAGGGAACAGCATCACGAGCACTGCAGCTTGCATAAACTGTCGCCTGTGTCCTCTCTTCTCTAGCTTCTCCAAGACTTTCTAACCTGTCACTATACAAGAACTGTAATACTGTGATTTTCTTCATATTTAATTTTATTCTGGAAAGGAGCTTCTGAACATGTTTGATCACTAGTAAAACTTCACTTGTTTTTAAAGTTGGCTTTGCTTTAACTATGTCAAATATTAACACAATGCAGTTTAACTTATATGTGGGAATATCTGGTTTACTTGCTACTATATGTCTAAAACAAACTTTTAAATATCTTAGAAAGATACAATGCCAATAGTGTCGGAAATTAATGGGGACTCTTGGCATTGGCAAAAATATCCCCGAAATTAAAAATATGGGGGCAAAACATTCCCACGAGTTCCCATGTTTTATTAATAATATCTGATATAGTTATAATTACATACATTACGATCTTCTTTTGACTTTTCACTGAACATTTGTTTTCCCCCCGTAGTCCGGTTCCTCATGCCATCGTGTGCACAGACGGGCTCTCCGCTTCTACCAATACGCATCAGTTCAGTTTTGTACTCCCCCTTTAAATTCCGTAACCATTCACCCCTTGTGTTCAAAATAAAGTGTCTTAGTGGGTAACAGTCTCGCTCACGATGCTGTACTGTACTTCCCTGCCATGTACTGCTGTTTATCTTTCTGAAAAGCCTCACCCCGTAGAGGCCAAATGTGCGCAAGGCAATGTTATATAAAGAAGGTATGAGAAATCACAAAACATAATGTATCCAAATGCTACAATTTATTTAAAGGGGTCATGACATGAGAAACCAAATTTGCCTTGATCTTTTGGTATATAAGAGGTCTTTGTATCATTAAAACGTCCTGCAAGTTTAATATTTTAAGACGTCCTCCCCATTCTAAACGAATCATTCATTTAATCAAACTCAAAATACAGCTCGTTCTGGATTCATGGTTAGAAGTGACGTGTCGGTTAGAAGTGACGTAACAGCGTTTGCATATGACCGCCTCCAGCACAAGATAACTACGATTTAAGCGCAAGACAACTACGCTCATTTCGTATCGCCGTGCGCCTCACAAGTGTTCAGTCGATGGACAGCGAGCTCTGACAGAGACTACTTGTGCACAGGAAAATTACGATGCCTCACAGATGTGCTGTTCCTGGCTGTGGTCAAACAAAACCTCTGAATAAGCTGATTAATGTTTTTTATAAGCATTGCTGATAATGCTGATTATAAGCATTTTTCCCTGATCCAGACGTCAGGGAAAAATGGATGCAGTTTATTTTTTGCGGACGTTCCAGTCACGGCAGTGTTAACTTAAGCGTTTGTTCTGTACATTTTAAGGATGACTGTTTTGAGAACAAATCTCAATATGATGCTGGCTTTGCCAGAAAACTGTTGCTCAAAGATAAGTCCGTGCCGACTATTCTGGGAACAACGACGACGCAAACTGTAAGTAATCTATTTTAAACTTTAAACTACTTTTTAAAGCGCAATTTCATTCATTATGAATAATCACAGTGTTTTTACTTAGTTTACTTGCATATTGTTCTGGCTGGGGGCGTCAATAATTGATACATAGGCACTGACGTTAGCCAATCATAACAGTGGGCGTTAACACTGAAGTCTTAAATGGAAAACGCCCCCAAAACAGACTGTTTGAATCAGAGGATGAGAAACAGGGTGGGAAAAGGTCATAAATCACTAGATTTTAAAAGTTTTTCTTAAAAAAAAATATATTAATACTATAATTGCACCTAAGGGAACATAATAATACAATAAAAAAAACCATGTCATGACCCCTTTAATAATAATATCTCAATATGTTAAATAACCTTAATGTTAATTAAGACTTTATTATTACAAGTGTTATACAATAATACATATAATACATATACAGAACAACCACTTTAAGTGTTTGAATCAATCATATTTTTCACTAAACACTGTAAGAAATGTTTACTGTTGCATTATTTTATTCAGTTGGCATGTTGGTGTTGACAACATATTATTATTTCTTAATAATCTCATTCCAAATCTGAATAATTACTGCAACATCATAGAGGATACATTTCCTCCTCTATGATATTGCATTATATTCATTTTGTACAGCATGTTAACTTAATAGCCAAAATGCTTGGACATAAGTTACTGAGAAAAACCTGAAATAGGAATGTGTTGCAGTCACAATCCACAATGCACTCCCTAAGATGGTGCTGCAGATGGCCACCTCGGTATAGAGCTCTCCAGTTCTTTTGTTGTTTTTGTTTGTTTGTCCTGTGTTTTGTCATTTATTTCTGATCAGTTTTAGAAGAGACGAGCTGCAGAATATTGCACACGCCAGGCAATCTTTTACTGATTTTTGATTATTCAGACATTCTGTTGGACATTTGTTTTGGAGGAGCAGCGGAGCTGTACAAGTGCAATAAAAGACCCAAACGAGGGAAGCAAGCTGGCACGCTTGTCTAGCTCTGACAGTGCAGCTTTCAAACTGCGCTGCCAAGCATCCATCTAGCAAATCTCCACTCTCTTCCTAACAAAATAGATGAATTACTTCTCCTCACCAAAAAAATAAGGATATGCAAAGGACATGCAAATTCTGCTACATTTTTCTTCATGTAAGCTGATCGTGGGAGTTTTCCTCGTGCATTCTTGTGAGTGTTTATATTCCTCCATACGCGAGTGTGAGTGCAGCGCTTCAACTGCTGACTGACCAGATCACAGACACGGAGCAACAATACCCCGGACTCACTTATTATTTTCTTGGAGATTTTAACAATGCAAATCTCACATGTGAAGACCCGAGACAGAAATACACTGGATCATTGCTACACAACAATAAAGGAGTCCTTAGAGCAGCTTTGGGACTATCTGATCACTGTCTGGTTCAGCTTCTTCCAACCTACAGAGAGAAACTAAAATCTTCCAAGCCTGTAGTAAAGACTGCAAAGAGATGGACCAATGAAGAAGAGCTGGAACTACAAGCCTGCTTTGTCTACACTGATTGGAGTGTTTTTGAGTCTACAGCCACAGACCTGGACTAGCTCACAGATACTGATAACAGATAACATACAACAACGACAAACCATGGTTTACAGCAAAACTCAGGCAACTTCGTCAGACCAAAGAGGATTCTTACAGAAGTGGGAATAAAATTTGGTACAATCAGGCCAAAAACAGACTGACAAAGGAGAGTAGAGTGGTTAAAAGAAGCTATTCTGAAAAGATGAAAAACTATTTTCAGCTAAGGACCCTGCATCAGTTTGGAGAGGCCTGAAATAATTTACCAATTACTAGACACCATCCCCCAATGCTGTGGGGAATCAACAACTGTCTGACAACCTGAATGTGTTTTACTGTAGATTAGAAAAGCCCAGTCAAACACCCCACTCCCACTCCAACCTTTACAGCACACAAACATTTACACCTCCTGCAACCACCCTCCTCCCCTCTTCTGCTACTCAAGCTGCACTTAAGATATGTAACGAGGATGTGTGCCAGGTATTCCGGAAACAGAAGACAAAAAAAAGCCCAGATGCAGTTTCACCACATGTCTAAAATCCTGTGCTGACCAGCTGGCCCCCAACTTCACACAGATCTTCAACAGACCACTGGAGCAGTGTGGAATTCCCTGCTGCTTCAAACACTCCACAATAAAAAATTTAAAAAAAATCACAGGACTTACTGACTACAGATGTGTCCCTCTGACATCTGTGGTCATGAAGTCATTTGAGAGTCTGGTGTTGACCCACCTGAAGGACATCACTGAACCCTTCCTGGATGCCTTGCAGTTTGCCTATCAAGCTAACAGGTCTGACGATGACGATGAGTCTGCATACACAAGGGAAGTTGAACAGCTGACCATCTGGTGCAGTCAAAACAACCTGGAGCTGAACAAACTTATAACAGTGGAAATGATAGTGGACTTTAGGGGGAACACCCCAACATTAACCCTGCTCACCATTCTCAACAGCACTGTGGCAGCAGTGGAATCATTCAGGTTCCTGGGCACTACCATCTCACAGGACCTGAAGTGGGAGACCACATCGACTCAATCAAAAAAAAAGAAGCCCTGCAGAGGTTGTACATCCTTCACCAGCTGAGGAAGTTCAACCTGCCATAGGTGCTGCTGATACAGTTCTTCTCAGCAGCCATTGAGTCTGTCCTCTGCACTTCTATATCTGTCTAGTTTGGTGCAGCTACCAAGTCTGACATCAGAAGACTTGAAAGGATAGTTCGGACTATGGATTACCCCCCCCCCCCCCACACCCCCACCAAGAACTGTACACATCCAGAGTGATGAAAAGGGCTTGTAAAATCACTATTGACCCCATTCACCCAGCACACAGTAATGCATGGAATAGCCTTCATCTCTCTAAAAAAATATACTTAAGAAGAAAATTTAATTTCAGGAGAAGTGTGTTTAAAACCAAAATTTTATTGCAAGTGTAACGCACCTCAATGCCTCAGCAAATGTTGAAAAAACCCACTGTATGGTAGCACAACCATATTCAATTGTACTAATAACAAGAAAATTTTCTAGAGTACCAAATTAACACTTTAGAATGCTTTTGTAAGGAATAGGTGACACAGTATACTTGTATGTTTGCCATCATGGTTAAAGAAAAAATGGAATACATACCACTTAAAACAATTATTTAAAACCGTAATAATAATTTGCAATTAATTATTTTGGCAGTATTATTTTTTATCAATTTAATGCATCCTTGGTGAAAGGAAGCATCAATTTCTTTCAGGAACAAACATGTCTATGTGTTCTAAAAATGGAATTGTGTTTAATAAATATAATTATTATAAAGTAACATGAAACATAATTACTTGAATAATTTTTGAGCAAACTGCTTTTACTTACTCTTACTTGAGTCATAAAATTTATCTGTAATTCTACTTGTACTCAAGTTAATTTTGTCTTCAGTAGCAGTACTTTTCCACTACTGACTCGTACAATTAAATGTCCTCTAGACATAGAGTCAACTTCTCTGGGTTTTCCCTTTCTGTTGGTATGTGTAACTGAGTCATTGAACATGTATCCCCTTAGCTATTTTTATGGTCAGCATGACCTTGTCTTGTTATCTAAGAGATGTATAAAAAAATAGCTAACATCCAGAGGCTTAAAAAGAAGGTGAAAGACAAAAGTGCAATCTTGAAATATTATGTATAGTATAAAACTATTGTAACACTAAAGAACTAATGTATGTTTCCTATGTATGTAACTTGATCCATGTGGCTGAAAATGTTGACTTTAGACATCTTCCCTGGGAAAGAATCTGGTCATCAGAGAATTAAACATTGTTGTCGGACTCAAAAATCCTTGAATGTAAACTCTGTGCTTAAAAATCTAATTGGAAAGGTTAGAATCTACAAGAACTGAATCATTTTTGTGGGGTTTATTTAACTTATAACACTGACAGGAATTACATTACTCTAATAGTGCAACAACATGAGGGTGAATAGGATGATAACAGAATAAGACAATAAACCCACAAGTAAAGGTGAAGTGAAACCAGTGAAAATATCTTCCTTATTAAAAACAATGACCATGTTCAATACTGAGCCACCCACTTTAAAAACACATTTAGCACAAATCACTATTGCCAAGTCCCTTTTGATCAAACAATAGTTCCTTGGGGCTACAGGGAGGTTCTTCATTAGTTGAAATACCTATAATTTCCCTTATTTTTTGCATCCTGTGAATCACTCATACAATGCATCCACACATCACACATCCATCTGTCCATCTCTATGTGTTGGGTGTCCAGTCTGGGCCACGGTAGCAGTTCCCACTGGTTCCGTACAGCTAATGCTCCTTCTGAAATGGCACCAGCTCTTATAGGGTCTCTGGACAAGTGTGTGCTGGGTGGGCAGCAGGTGCGAGCATGAAGGACAGCTCAACTGTTGTAACTGTATGACACACACACATATACTGTATGCTCACAAACTAACTCTCAAATTGAAACCAAACTTTCTAAAAACCCACCATGAAAAGATCAAAGAATCTTCTATAGGATACAAACGTATTATATTGGAAGAATATTCAAATAAGTTAAAATGCACTTTCTCAACCAATATAGCATTCCTATTTCACATTGTCAAATGCCATACCATAAAACTGGGCTTTGTTTGGGATGTTGACATGGAATAATTTTGGAAAGTTGATGTGCCTTGCAGTGTGACATGCAATACTCTTTTTAAAATGATTTTTAAAAGAATTTAGCTAAGACTTTTATAATTATAATGCATGCACCTTTATTACCCTGTGTTCATTAAAGACTACATGGAACATTTGCACTTTTAAACATTAATTTGTCACACTGCAAGACTTAAAAAATTGTTTTTAAAAATGATGAAAAACATGAAACGAAGTGGTGACCGGTTACAGGACCTAAAATATACACATTCCCTACTAAATACAGTATATATTAATTTGGTAACATTTAACATTTATAAAGGGGTTCATTAATGACTAATAAGTAATTTACAAATACATTGTAAATCAATAATAAGCAGTTATAACAACATGCATAAAAAGGGTGACTTTCATATAGTGAGCCATTTTACCTCACATGTTATAAATGCTTAATAACACTTATTCAACATTAGTAACCTATAAAAATATACCTTAATGTAAAGTGGACAAATGTGAAGCATTTATTAAGGAGTTATCAACATCAATTAAACGTCAACATTAATTAAAAACTACATGGAACATTTTTACTTTTAAACATTTTAATTAAATTTGTCTCACCGCAACATCATTTCAAATGAGCTAAACCATTTAAAATGAGATTTTTAAAATTGTGAAAAACATAATTTAAAAATAAATGTTGACCAGTTACAGGACCTAAAATTTACTCTATTCCTAAAACATACAGTATATGAATTTGGTAAATCTTTAAAGTTTTAAAAGGGTTTATACTTAATTTACAAATGCATTATAAATCAATAATATGCAGTTATAACAACATGCACATACATTTAAAAGGGTGACTTTAATGCAACAACTGCTAAATAGTGAGCCATTTTACCTCACATGTTATAAATGCTTAATAACACTTTTTTAACATTAGTAACCTATAAAAATATACCTTCATGTAAAGTGGGCAGATGCAAAGGATTTATTAAAGATTACATAACATTAGAAACCTATACATTAAGTATAGTACGGTTTAATAGTCATTAGGTTGTATGATTTGATATATGCTGTGAATAAGCATGAAGTCCTGAAAAGTATTTTGGCAGAGGACTTTAGATACAGTACCCCTATTATTCTGAAATCAACCTGACAAGGAATGTAACAACACAAGTCAATACATTACAGTAATTCATATAAATACAAAGTGGACTGTAGCTAAATGACTTAATCCATCCTTTAATCTTACAAAAATATTTAACTTCTGCAACATTGTGACATAAATCATAATTTGGGGGATTTTATGTTTTTTATTTAAATAAATATGAGCAACTTAAGGCAACTTAAGTTCAAATGCTCATTATTTGGCTTGTATTGGATGGAAGTTGCCCTTTTTATGCATGTTGCTACTGTATAACTGCATTTAAATGATTTATAATGCATTTATAAATGACTTATTATTCATTATTCATACAAACCCCTTCATAAACTCTTAACTAAGTGTTACTATTAATTTAAACCTCAAGTCTTGATTTTTATTTAAATCCATGGAAATGTTAACAACCCATTTACTGACAACGTCACATCTGCAGCATATAACTTCCTTGACAAGATCATATTATAAGTTCTTACATTCAGTGTGTTTGTGCTCAACAGTTAATCAACTTGTAGGCATGAAAGAGCATTCAAGGCTTCTCCAAACATAGACAAACTACTGACCTCTAGAGGGTGCTGTTCCTTATCTGTGCTGGCTTGTTTTAAGTCAGTGTGGAGGACATGAGGGACTTTGGGATTCTCCAATTGCAGGCAGGCAGACTGGCTGGCACCCCAAATGTAGCTTCTTCATCCTGGAGACAGCTGTTGTCTCTGTGACGACACTCGCGGCCAATGAGATGTGGATCTGAGTGGGGGGTGGAGGGGTGGAGCGGAGGCTTATGGGTCTGAACATGATCAACTGGTGCAGAATCGGAGGGGGCAGTTGGCTGTGGACAGTAAACACCATTCCAAGCCCGGCCGCACACTGGAGTTTAGCTATGCTGGGCGCAAATATACATCTTGACATTTCCTCCTATGAGAATACATTGTATTTTCTGTCTATTCTCATCTTGTTGGCGAGTGGTCCAAGTAGTTCCTGTCAGCTCCTTCAACTGGAATGGCATAGTTTGCTATATTTGTTAGAATTATCTTTAGAATGTCATATAGATACTGTAGTGTTTGTTCGGTGTTGTTTGAAGTATTAAATTGAGTTTTTATGTACACACATAATCTGATTACTCATATTAGTGGCCATTTTATTCAACCCTCTCATAGTGGCCACCAAGAAGGTCTACGATACTTTAAGAAAGCTTTCTCATGTATCTCAATGCCAGTTTCTTCGCTGGTGCATGCTTTTGAATGTCCGTCAATAAAGAAAGGTTCTTTTTTTCCCACAGAATGGTGTAGATATGATATCTACCAGCAGGGGCTAACTGGGCCATGCTAACCAGCCATCACATGACAAGCACTGTCTTGCAATTGGACTTAATGAACAGAACTTCTGACAAACTAATTCAAACTATGCACTTAAATCTACCTCTAAACTCTCCAGAGAATGTCAACCTGCAAAATATTCACATGGTAAATCAACATGCTGCTTCCAAATTTTCATGTACAATGAATGAACCACATTCTACCAAATTACTGACAAGCACCATCCCCATCAGAAATATTTGCATCAATTCAAACGTGTTTACCATTTTCAATGGTTGCACGAGCAATCTCTGTGACACAGGTTGTGGTCATGTTGGAACCTGGAAGTAATTGCATTCACATAAACAATGGTGAGCACAATTCAGAGGTGGCATTTTCGCTTTAAAAACAGTTTTTTTCCTCCACTGATGGGTGGGTTTAGTGCTGGGGTTAATGTTAGCATTAATGTTAATAAAATATGCATTCCTGTTGACTGTATTACATAATCTACAACTAAGAAACACTATTCGCTTTTGGCGCCATCTTGTGGACATTTTACACAACCCTTCAAGCTTTGGCCACTAGGGGCAGTGCTTCACATTTCAGTAAGCACAGACCAATTAAAGCAGCAGTACTTTCGACCTCGATGCCTGCAACATGGTATGATGGACACCTGTGAACCTGTGGCACATGAACATGTAACAAGATTGTTAAATTTTCTGAAGATAGCGTGAGTAGTGCTTGCTCATGCAGTTCAGTGCCCCAATGCCAGAGTGGGTGGTTGCCAAGGAGTTGACTATGCAGTTGTTAAAAAGTATGTATTGTTTATTAGCTCATTTGTTTGATTTGTCATGGTGTTCTGGGTGGTTGCTTACTGGCCGAAGTTAAAAGAGCCCATCAACTTGCTATGATATTCTGGTCCTTCAATGCAAGTCTATGGGATTTTTTCACCTGTTTTATCATCTGCCAATCATAAGTCTGATCATTTAGGAAATAGCACATCTATCCTTAATTAGTCACACAATTTGAGGCATCATTCATGTCAGTAGCTCAAACAGCACAGGAAAAGTTAAACACAAAGGGGTTTGTTTAAATCAATATGATCACACAGAACATTGACATGCTGCTTCCGAATGTTTGAGTGTCCAGCTTTCCATTTGGTGCTACTGATCTATCTCCGAGAAAGAACCAATTATAGTAGATTTTCATATATCAAATGTAGAAAAATACTAATATAGAATAGTATGGACTTTGTGTACTAGAAGTGCTGATGTTGCAAAAAACACTGTGCACTCAGCTGTAGCAGAGAAAATGGTACTATGAAATGAGAAAGCACGGGGAAGTTATAGATTAACACAACAAATAATCAAAATTACCATATTACGATCAGAAGCTAAATACATGAATTGTAATTTTGCAATATATATAGGAAATCATGAGCACTCACATTAAAATAAAAACTATAGTCATATCAGTAACCTCATAAAAGGTTTTTAAATGTCTATGTTAATGTTTAAAACCTTTCGAGCCAGATATCTGAAAGCATGCCTCTGTTTCTCACTCACTGCTGAAGCAGGCGAGTACACAATGTGTGAGGTGAGGGAGGGGTGAAGTTTCTGATCATGAGAGAGATTTTTACTAAAACAAAATGAATGCAAGTAACCCGCAAAGAACAAGCGAGGACTGTTGTGCATGACTGTATAGGGCTGGGAGATATCATCGCAATGAATTTGTTGGTGATATAAAATTAAGCAGTATTGTAAACATCACAATGATTTTAATGTGCTTTTTATTTGGCCTATATGATCCTTCGGGGCTGCAAAATTAATCCAAATAATATCAAAATCATGATATGATCATATGTGATTATTCAACCACAGAAAGCTGATTAAATGAAGTTAATTGCCCACATGGTTTGTGTGTGCTTCAGAGTAAACATGTGACGTGTTCTTGCGTGGTGCCCATGGATATGCTCAGAGCAGTTTGCGTGCTATAAATTACTATTGTATAGGCTAAAACAAACCTAATGTTTTTAAATGTTTTTAATTTTGGTTCATTCTGAGCAAAAACTGTATTTCTTCATCCGGTTTAAAATTTCCACAGCATCCTTTCCAAAAAGTCATGAAAAGTTAGGAATGAAATAAATGAATGGTTAATAACATTATATAATAAATATATAATAAAATGACAGAGGTGGGAGAAATCCCAATTGCAGTGTTGCCAGATATCACAAGAGAAGCAAGCAACATGGTCTGGAAAAACAATCCCAAAATAAGCCACTTGACTCACCAAAATAATCCATTTGCCTCAAAATTAACAAAAGATTTGTGATTTATCACAGTAGAAATCATAACAAGCATACAATTAATTAACAGTTAACTCAAGTTTTTATTAAAGATCTGCATTTAGTCTAAACCTGGCTGCATCAATTCTGTTTTAATGCATCATATCTAACAATAATTCAGTGAAGACTTGGAAACTACTGAGAAAATACTTTTGACCTCTCATAATGTTTTCCTTGTATCTGGATTAACCGTGCATGTATATGTAGTGTTTATACATAGTTGTTCAAAAGGTCTTCATTCACAGAATGCACCATCCACAATGGACAAGGCAACGTTTTATTTTTATGGGTCAACATGAAAAGATGTAGTTCCAAAAATATCCTGTGATAAACACTTTGGGGCCTTTGGTTTCATGAAAAAAAAATATTGTAACAAAATTAAATGGTTATAACTGGTTACCAGCATTTAAAAATAAAGTTTTACTTAGTAAAAATAATTGTAGTGAAAACTTTTGTACTTTATGCGTAACTGAATTTTTGTAGCCATATCGCCCAGCCCTACTGTTGTGCCATTATGACGTCACACTGTTGTTGTTTCCTTTTGATTCAAACAGAATCTTTTTACATTATGTTTTAAGCTTTATTTGTTTGTTTGTTTAACAGTATGGATGATAAGGGAGAACAATTCATGGTTGACAACACATAATCAGCTTCATCTTGTAAGAAAAAACAATATAATAATAAAACAAAATAATAATAAAAAGAAGAGGAGAAGAAATAATACTTTTATGAATTACGCAAGGCATATTTGTTATATGGAAACTATATATGGAATGGCAAAAAAGGACTTTTCTCACCCACAGTTATCATATCACTTCTGAAGACATGGATTAAACCACTGGAGTCATGTGATTACTTTTATGGTGATTTATGTGACTTTTGGAGCTTCAAAATTTTGGCACCCATTCACTTGCATTGTATGGACATACAGAGCTGAAATATTCTTCTAAAAATCTTAATTTGTGTTCTGCAGAAGAAAGAAAGTCATACAAATCTGGGATGTCATGAGGGAGAGTAAAGAATCCGATCATTTTCATTTTGGGTTGAATTATTCCTTTAACAATATAAATTACAATGAAATAGCAATGCATAATACCTTTACAACATTTATTAACCTTGGTTAATGTTAATTTGAACATATAATAATATTTTTTTTTTAAATCAAAAGTTGTATATTAGCATTAGTTAATGGACTTTGAATTAACATAAAAAAAATTGCATTTTTATTTACTAGCTTTAAAGCTGTTGCATGTAACTTTTTTAAGAATACTTTCTTCCAACCCAGCTTCATGATCAGAGACAACTATAAGTAAACCATTTATATTTTTATTTTCTATGTTTGTTTTGGGCGACCCACTAAGACCCGCCCCGTCATGTTACTCAACCAATGGCGTGATTTGTGGGCAGAACCATCTCTTTGTGTGATCAATGGCAGATTAGGGGCACATTCAAAAAGCTGTTTCAAAAACATTGTTTAGTTTTGCAATTTCATTCGGTGGTGCTAATGTCACAGAAATGGCATATGTCAGCTTTAACAAAGATTAAGAAATTATGTAAAACTTTTCCATCGTTCATTGGCTAGTTCACGATACCTGATGCATTAACTAATGTTAACTGAAACTTTTTGTAAAGTGTCACCATTAAGTTTTTACTCCACTGATGGTTAGGTACAAACTTTAGATATTTGTTTCAATCACATATCATATACAGTATTATTAAACTATCTGGAATACTTAATGTTCGTATAATGACAGCTAAATTGTATAATTGGCCAATTTACCAAACAAACGATTCCCTATAGAGCTGTGCTGGTTTCATTTTTCTCGTATTACACTGCAGTGACTTTTTCCTCATATAATACAATTATTCCAACACAATATTTCATGTAAATTGTTTGTTTTGGGACCCAAGTCTGACCTAGGTCATGTCCTAATCCCTTTGCCCTGTACACTTTCCTCTAAAAATAAAGTCAAAAATAGTATAATTTATTTCCATACAATGAAAGTAAATAATGACAGAGGATAACATTATGCCTAACATCTCCTTTTGTGTTCCAAAGAAGAACGAAAGTCATATGTTTGGAAAAACTTGATGGTGGGCAAACGAGTACAGAATTGTCATTGTTTGGGTCAGGCTGAATAATCAAGGTAACAGATTGGATCTACAATCTCCCAAGCAGCAAACACTCAAACCTGCACCTGCCTAAACGATAAGGGCACTGCTCTCTCGCCCTCCACCGGGCTGATGCAGTCCACAGACGCTTTCCTCTTCTGCACCTCTTTCTCTCTCTGCCTCTCACTACACCCATTGTCTCATGGTAAGGAGCGTACACAGTTTTCTCTGATTCCCGTGACTATAACAGCAGCTGGTCAAGGCTTACTGCCTCTAAAACTTCATAAATCTTATCACTACAGAGTTTACGGTCTATCTAGCTCTTAAAAAAGAACAATATTTGTAATGATCATCCGCTGTTATAACAGTCATGCAAAACAGGAATTTAGTGGAGCCTTCTTTGTATGGCATATTCAGTAGATAGATAGATAGATAGATAGATAGATAGATAGATAGATAGATAGATAGATAGATAGATAGATAGATAGATAGATAGATAGATAGATAGATAGATAGATAGATAGATAGATAGATAGATAGATAGATTGCTACAGCAATCATGAAGCCATATTTGAGATTCGCGTCAGGATGTCAGCGCCAGTGTCAAGCACCATTTCTAACTCCACATGAAAAGCGCTTGCAGACAAAAACGTGTCATTCTGCATTTTGTTGATGTTTAAGACTTGACGACCTTCTCTGGTAATTAAAATTCACTTTACATAGGCTGAAAAATACATTTTTATTTCTATCACAAGATCCATCTGGACTTGTCTTGCACATCAAATAGTGTAAGAGGTCCTTTCTCCATCATTTTATCACTGACACTGAAGTGCTTTTGTGTGTGTGTTGTGTAGTGTAATGACTCAAGGCGGACACATTGCAAAGGTTCCGGCCTTCCAGCAAGTGTTTATTCTGTATTAACAGTAAAATTGCGATTAAGAAAAATGTACGCATTCAAATTTTTTTAATAATCATGTGTTTATTAATCACGATTAAGAAAATGTAACACTTTAAACTTTTTAAATTAATCGTTCATGCTTTAATTCTGAAAGCTCTTAAAAACACCACGTCACACAGTACATGCATAAATGTTCATTAAGTTAACTTGATTTTTCTTGTAAAGCCAACAAGTGGAAAACCCCTCTATGACAAGTTGATAAGTCACGTATCAGAGCCCACTTTCACAGACCCTAAAAGTGCCTGATTGGGGTCATTTAAAAACAGGGGGAGGAGGGGGTCAAGCGTGGGAAACCATCCTAATGTTAGAATCAGGTGTAGGCTGGGCTCTTTAATGACTCAAGCATGGACAGCACTGAAAAGGTCAGGACTGCTGTTGTTAGGGGAAAGAAATGAACTGACCATGTGACAGGAAGGAGAGAGCATGACATCTGTCCTCTGTATACCTCTTGAGGAAGTGACCTGCCACCTCTAACACAACTACAGGACAAGTTCCTTTCATGGAGGTTGTCTTTAACACACTATTTCGACATCAGGAGAGTCAATGATGATCTGTGTGGACTTAGATTCTCTTTTGATCTTCACAACCTTTGTTTAAAAGCTAAGCAAGCAGATCTATCTGTTTGTCTGTCTATCTATCTATCTGTTGATCGATCAAACAAACAAAAATATATTTGTCTGTCTGTCTGTCTGTCTGTCTGACTATCTATCTATCTATCTGTCTATCTATCGCTCAAACAAACAAAAATATATTTGTCTGTCTGTCTGTCTGTCTGTCTGTCTGACTATCTATCTATCTATCTGTTGATCGATCAAACAAACAAAAATATATTTGTCTGTCTGTCTGTCTGTCTGTCTGTCTGTCTATCTATCTATCTATCTGTCTATCTATCGCTCAAACAAACAAAAATATATTTGTCTGTCTGTCTGTCTGTCTGTCTGACTATCTACCTATCGATCTATCGCTCAAACAAACAAAAATATATTTGTCCGTCCGTCCATCTGTCTGTCTGTCTATCTATCTATCGATCTATCGCTCAAACAAACAAAAATATATTTGTCTGTCTGTCTGTCCGTCCGTCCGTCTGTCTGTCTATCTATCTATCTATCGCTCAAACAAACAAAAATATATTTGTCCGTCCGTCTGTCTGTCTGTCTGTCTGTCTATCTATCTATCTATCTATCGATCTATCGCTCAAACAAACAAAAATATATTTGTCCGTCTGTCTGTCTGTCTGTCTGTCTATCTATCTATCTATCTATCGCTCAAACAAACACAAATATATTTGTCCGTCTGTCCGTCCGTCCGTCTGTCTGTCTGTCTGTCTGTCTGTCTGTCGGTCTGTCTGTCTGTCTGTCTGTCTGTCTATCTATCTATCTATCTATCTATCTATCTATCTATCGCTCAAACAAACAAAAATATATTTGTCCGTCTGTCTGTCTGTCTGTCTGTCTGTCTGTCTATCTATCTATCGATCTATTGCTCAAACAAACAAAAATATATTTGTCCGTCTGTCTGTCTGTCTGTCTGTCTATCTATCTATCTATCTATCGCTCAAACAAACAAAAATATATTTGTCCGTCCGTCTGTCTGTCTGTCTGTCTGTCTATCTATCTATCGATCTATCGCTCAAACAAACAAAAATATATTTGTCCGTCTGTCTGTCTGTCTGTCTGTCTATCTATCGATCTATCGCTCAAACAAACAAAAATATATTTGTCCGTCTGTCTGTCTATCTAACTATCGATCTAACGCTCAAACAAACAAAAATATATTTGTCCGTCTGTCTGTCTGTCTGTCTGTCTATCTATCGATCTATCGCTCAAACAAACAAAAATATATTTGTTTGTCTGTCTGTCTGTCTGTCTGTCTATCTATCTATCTATCGATCAAACAAACAAACAATAATCTGCTTGCATAAATGCTTTACTTTGCATCAAATTTACTTCCCTATTCAGTTTCATGCCTAATTTGCTTTAGAACTGGGGTCAGAGAAACCCAAACGCCCTGAAAAAGCAACAATTGTATCCCTTCATCTTGTAAAACATATTTGTTGATATTCCAAAGTGCAAATCCCACTTCCATTTGCGTGAGGTCACAACGTCTCCCCTCTTGGTTGCCGTGTGTGTTTCTGATGATTTGTGCAATTAGTCCACTGTCAGTGTTGACAGGCCTATGACAGACTCTGTCACTATATGCAAAATATAGAGGTTTGAAAGAACAGAGCCGTACAGGAGAGCATTTTAGTCACCACATCTGGTCCGACTCCAGCATCACATGAGAGTTTGCTTAAATTGTAAGTCCATTAAGGGAGCAGAAGAGGGAAATTTGAAACTAATGATGCAGGAATAGTGGGACTATAAAGGGCTAGAGGCCACCATGACAAATCATATCGGAATAAACAGAATTTAGAATGAGTTTTTTTTTTTATTAAATGTTAGTAATTATTACAGGAAAAAGTGAACTTTCAATATACAGTAAACATAATATATAATATTTTCAAGACAACACATACATTTTTACTGTAAATACTTTACAAAATTGTGTTTATTTTAATGGCTAAAAAGAGTTCAGATAATGTCAGTGGCTGATATCTAGCACATTTAAGCATGTAATGAGGCGGCTGTGTTATGGAGGTGTATTTGTGCCAAATATCTTAAGCTTAAATTTTTATGAAAGATATTTCAAAAATAATAAAGAAAAAAAATAATAATTAGAATGAAATCAAAGACAAAATTTTATACTTTAAGTAAACATTTTTCAACAAAATTCTCCGGTGGTGTTCGCCGATCAGGACTTACGAATACGGTAGTGGTCATTCACACTTCCAAAGTTGTCATTTAGTTTTCGTTTGCAGTTCTTTCACAAACCACTTGTGTGGGCAGGTTGGGTTAGGATAGGTTCCCATTGGCTGATGAGTTTTTGATTGACAGCTCCTTGACCTGGAAGTTTAGTTCAGCGGTATGCCTGTAAAAGTGTGAGAATCTGCAAGCGGCTTTGTAGTTCATTATTGTTTAGTGATATATGTTTAGATCCAAGAGGAAACATCTTATATATTTATTGCAGAAGAGTAAACAATCTAAATAATACATCTTCCAGATTTAAACACACACATCAAATATACATGGGTGATGTATGTGTGCTATCGGGGAATATTTGATAAAATTTGAATTTTGTCATTTTTAACTCCACCATGGAACACAAAAGGCAGAATGTTCGAAAATTAGAATATGGATATTGTGTATTACGTGTAAATATTGAGAGATTATTGTGTATTCTGTGCACCTTGTATACATTGTAAATCCCAACTTGCTCACTCTACTTAAATATTTTGTGAAAACGGTTTGCACATAAAAATTTTAGTTTAGTCCAGCACAGTTACATGAAAGTTTTGAGTACACTTGACACAAATTTAGGTGTTGTTTCTACTCAAAGATTTTAAATGGTAAATGGTCTGCACTTATATAGCACCTTTTTAACCTTAGCAGTATTCAAAGCACATTACACTGCATCTCATTCACCCATTCACACACACATTCACAGCAGAGATGTCATGCAAGGCGCTATCATGGCATTGAGAGCAACTTTGGGTTCAGTGTCTTGCCCAAGGACACTTCGGCATGTGGAGTCATGTGGGCCAAGAATTGAACCACCAACCCTGCGATTAATGGACAACCTGTTCTACCAACAGAGCCACAGCCACCCCACAAATAAAACATTTTGTGTTCAGTAGACTGTTAAATTATATGAACAATATATTTGTTGTTAATTGAACTTGAGCACATTAGGCTATATGTGCTTTATAAATCTTAGTACAGTTAACTAAAAAATTAAAACTTGTTGACTTAACATTAAAAAAATATGCCAAACTAACATGATATGTGTTTTTGTGTCAAGTGAACGTAATATTTTTATGTTGTTTTGACATTTCTGACCCTTTGTGTAGACTCTATACTAAAATTGGATGAGTTGGGATTTACAGTGTATAATCTTTTGGTATAAATATCCTCTATACCAACTACATGAGTGCAATGTTAGTGGTGTAACGAAGGCAGATGAGGAGTGAGGGTCTACATTCAGCTTTTTAATGAAAGAACAAAAGGTGAACAGGATAACTCAAAATAACAAAACAACACAGGGAACAAATAAAACATCCACGAGGGGAAAACCAAAATATAAACAAGAGAAACAACCACAGAGGGCACAGGCAGGAACACAGTCAAGGACATACATTACGTTTAACAACCGACCACGAATTAACAAACAACAGGGCTTAAATACACAGGGATGATGATTATATTAAACACAGGTGAGAACAATGAAACTGGAAGTGATGAGGGCAGGGAATTATGGGAAGCCCTGGGAGGCTCGAGAGGCAGAGCCCTAGGAGGCTCGAGAGGTGAAGCCCTGGAAAGCTCGAGAGGCGGAGCCCTGGGAGGCTCGAGAGGCGGAGCCCTGGAAGGCGGAGCCCTGGAAGGCTCGAGAGGCGAAGCCCTGGGAGGCTCGAGAGTGACCTCAGTGGTCGCGAGTACTAGCGGAGACTGGGGAGAAGGTGCCCTCTTCCTTCTCTTTCACCTTCGGACAGCAGGGGGAGTGGTCATGGGGACGGTCGAGGCTACAGGCGCTGCTCACTGACGGTCGAGGCTACAGGCACTGGCTCACTGACGGTCGAGGCTGCAGGCGCTGGCTCACTGACGGACGAGGCTACAGGCGCTGGCTCACTGACGGTCGAGGCTACAGGCACTGGCTCACTGACGGTCGAGGCTACAGGCACTGGGTCACTGACGGTCGAGGCTACAGGCGCTGGCTCACTGACGGTCGAGGCTACAGGCACTGGCTCACTGACGGTCGAGGCTGCAGGCACTGGGTCACTGGCGGTCGAGGCTACAGGCACTGGGTCACTGACGGTCGAGGCTGCAGGCACTGGGTCACTGACGGTCGAGGCTACAGGCACTGGCTCACTGACGGTCCAGGCTACAGGCACTGGCTCACTGACGGTCGAGGCTGCAGGCACTGGCTCACTGACGGTCGAGGCTGCAGGCACTGGGTCACTGACGGTCGAGGCTACAGGCACTGGGTCACTGACGGTCGAGGCTACAGGCACTGGCTCACTGACGGTCGAGGCTACAGGCACTGGGTCACTGACGGTCGAGGCTACAGGCACTGGGTCACTGACGGTCGAGGCTACAGGCGCTGGCGCAAGTTGACTGACAGTATTATCATGTATACAGAGCCTAGGGGTGATTAGAAAGAATGAAGTGTAAAAATAATATTAAAAGTTAAAACTTGTTTTCAGTTGGAACAATAATATAATATACATTTGTTCAAAATCACGAAAATTCACGTTTGCTATCAACAAAGGATCAAACCGGTGTGATTCTGGTCTTAGAGGCGTACGATCAAACCGGTGTGAGCTGCATTCATGCTGCTGTTTACCAGCAAAGAGAGACATTTTACATTTACATTTATTCATTTGGCAGACACTTTTATCCAAAGCGACCTACAAAAGTGGATCACATAAGCAAATCATCTTAAGGAGACAGTGGTATGAAAAAGTGCCATATTACAAAGTTTCACTAGCATCAGAATATTTATAATATATACATTTATAACAGATTAAAGATAATTTTTTTTGTTTAGTGACTGGTTAAGTGCTTATGGAAAATATGTGTTTTTAGCCGTATTTTGAAGACAGAAAGTGAGTCAGCTTCACGGATGGAGTTGGGAAGGTCATTCCACCAGAGTGGTGTGATGTAACTGAAAGACCGGGAAAGTGTTTTGGTGCCTCTTTGTGTTGGTACAACAAGGCGACATTCCTTAGCCAACCGCAGGCTTCTAGTGGGTGCGTAGCTCTTTAGAAATTAATTTAGGTATGCTGGAACAGACCCAGTGACTGTTCTGTATGCCACCATCAGAGCCTTGAATCTGATACGTGCATCAACTGGCAGCCAGTGGAGAGAGACAAAGAGTGGTTTAACATGTGCTCTCTTTGGTTAATTAAAGACAGACGTGCTGCTGCATTCTGGATCATTTGCAAAGGTCTAATTGCACATGTATGGAGGCCTGCAATGAGAGCATTACAGTAGTCCAGTCTAGTTATAACAAGTGACTGAATAAGGAGTTGTGTGGCATGTTCAGAGTGGAAAGATCTTGTCTTCCTGATATTTTAGAGAGTAAATCTACATGATCTTGCAGTCCTTGAGATGTGATCAGTGAAAGTTTTTGTTAGAGAGACTGAAGCATTTGTCGTAATGAACCAGCTGCTCAAATGGTCTTTTCAACATCACAATATCTTTATTTCTTTATGTTACAAACATTCAAACTAAGAATATTAAACTACCGTTTAACATCAAACTAAGAATATGCAATCTAGTTAGTCGACTCGAGCCTTCTCCCATTCCGTCCATCACTCATTCTCACCACTTCAGGTGCATACAAAGTGGAAGGGCTAGTTTTTACAACATATTAATATAAACAACATGGTGGCACACACATTTGGCAATCATTTTCCCATCTTATCTACCATAAGTCATTAAAAACATCTAAATGTCACATTATATATTTGATCATATATAATCTGTCCTCCAGTGCATCTGCTGTGAAGTGTAAGGTAAGATTTTGTTTTAATTACTGCACACATTAAAGAACTCATGCTGTGAAAGGGTTATAAATAAAATGTTGCCTTTGATTTCATGTGTTTTATTTTCTAATCACAGTTTAGTTTTTTATATTGCTGGGGTTATCTGAGTGATGACTCACTGGCCCAAGTCAAAAGAGCCCACCCCCATGTCTCTACGATCTCCTGGTCCTCAGATATGGCTCAATCAATGTACATCTATGGGATCTTTTTATCTGTTTTTCGGTCAATGCAAGTCTAAGGGGTCTTTTTGTCTTTTTATTGTCCGCCAGTCAGAAAATAGTAAGTCTAATTATTAATAGCACACCCCTCCTCAGCAAGCTGTATTATTGAATGTATTATTTATGTCTGTAGCGTGGTCTAAGATTAGTTATTTGCCATTTAATATTTTAGGGTTTGTTCACATCTCTAACTCTTAATCTGAGCAAGTTATAATTATGCTTTCCTTTACAAGCACCACGCAAATATTGTCTGAAATAACCTGTTAAGTACCGGAAACTTTTTGTTTGATAGGAATTAGACAGTTCACTTTTCATGCTTGCAAGATGACTTATATTTTATATGCATAATGCAGTTTCTATATTGCAATGTTAATATGTACAGAAATATAGTGTTTCTTCCCGGTCAAAGGGTCATTTGTCAGCATTAACACGGATCATGTCAAGAATCAGCCATAGACATCAGGGTTAGGACACAGCAGTTGAGTAAATATTGGCTGGAATCATCTTGGCGTATCCATTTCCCCACTTAAAATCATGGAACGACTGTGCTTACCAAAAGATAAACAAAACAGTGAAGCAAAAGAGACAGGAGAGCATATGTGGTCTAAAATTCAAGATCCACAATCACAATTTTAAAGACACTTATCATTTTTTTTTCCATCTTTCAATTTGCATGGTTTAGCTTGGGTTAGCCAGTTAAACATACAGTAGAGTCCAAAGTTGGTCACCACTATTAAAATTTCTTCTACTTAGTTTAATATGAATGGTTTTATATTTCAGGATGTCTTCCTATTTTGGTATTTTGCTCTTTTGCATTAATTACTTTCTATTTATTTTCAGGTTTAAATGGAATCAGATCCCAGATTTTATTGTGGTTTTACATTTTTGGACCACACTGTAAAGATTAACATAGAATAAGTTGCATTGGTGTCAACAAGTCAACAATTAACTTTTGCTTTACTAAACACTAATTAAGATACACCTTTTGTTTCTTAATGAAGTCATTGGTTGCCTGACCTTGGACTTGGAGCCTGTTGATGCAAGTGTATTTACTAGCAGAAGATTAGAAAGATTGTAAACCTTCATCCCTGTGATTCCTGGCCAGGTGTCTGACCCCTCTCAGAAACCCATGATCCCAGTACTCACCGGCTTTCTCAGCTGCTGATATCTGTGTTATGTGAGGATGCCTGGGCTGTGGTCTTATTTTGGTACATCACTATCAATCAAACTTTTGGATGGAAAGGCCATCTTGACACTGCTGGCCTGGGTAACCTTAGTGCTAGGTGAGCAAAAATCTCCCCTTTTTCCAAGCCAACTGGATCATATTGTAAGTGTCTTGAAATAAATGTTGTGCCGGTACGAACTTGTAATGGAAGTCTCTGTTTATATATATATATATATATATATATATATATATATATATATATATATATATATATATATATATAGTATGTAATATGAATCCTTGTTTGGATTCCAACTTTGGAAGTGTGAATGACCACTACCGTATTCGTAAGTCCTGATCGGCGAACACAACCAGATAATTTTGTTGAAAAATGTTTACTTAAAGTCTAAAAATTTTCTTTGATTTCATTATAATTATTTTTTTTTCTTTATTATTTTTGAAACATATTTCTTAAAAATTTA